>NC_056729.1:1018837922-1018950422 GCF_019279795.1 Protopterus annectens
TAAGCTTTTCTCATAAGTGCAAACATCAGAGAGCAGGTCATCCAATTTCTGTACATATTCAGGAGCATTAAACAATTCATTACATACTCCAAATCACACATTATTTCAGTCCATAGAGTGTCTTCAGTGGGTCTAAAAAATCTTACTAACAGCTCCATATACTTATAGCTGGTCTCTAAATTCAAGACCTGCCATTCCTTCAAAAATTCAATAAAAACATTACCATAGGTAGGCATTTTGCATGCACACAATCCTCTTGGAACCACTTTTAATTCAAGGCAGGTTTGAAGATGTAGTCTCTGCCATTGTAACCTCTTGAACTTATAATGGTTATTCTCTAGCCATTTAAACATCTTCTTAAAATCTTCAGACTGTGTTCGTTAAATATCTGGTGTTGGAAGGTTTAAATTCTCATCTATTAAAAGCAGTGAATTACCACTTACACTCAAAACATGATCCAGTCAGCCAAGGGTCTTATTTCTATCAGGAATCAGAGGAACATAGTCCAATTCAAATTCTCCTCCTTCACCCATGCTCCTAAAAATAAAATGAGCAATAAGACTAAAACAAGCAAGATAAGAGGACTTCAGGCAAACAGCAAGTATTCACTAAAGTCACAGATCCATTTTATTATTACTATTTATTTTACTATTGAAGAAGCATGTTATTGGTCATATTTGATATGGTCCAAAATTATTAACAGATTAACTACTTTTAATGGTGCAGAAATGTAAAGAGTTATGTTAATGCGGGTATGTACATGGCAGGTCAGTCATTATATCTTAACCTGACTTTGAGGAGTGGGATTAGAGTCGTTTAGGCCAGATGATGCACATTTGTCAGATGTAAAGTTGGACTTGTTCAACCAAATAAATTAATCTTTTGTTGCAGGACATGAAAGGGGACAAAACTATCAGGCAGACATAATAATCAATAATTAAAAGGTAATAATAGAGAAAGGTACAGCAGAAGCAGAGGAGGCATAACGGGACTGAAGAGGCTAAGGAAAGTTGTAACGGGTTGCAGTTCATGCACAATTTATGATGCAGCATAGAGTGCAGAATATCTTAAATAGGAAGTCTAATGGAGGAAGGCTACCCTGGAACAAGTTGCATATTTGTCTTTCTTCTTTTGGGTTGTAGATTTTGGGATTTGAGCCCTCTTCCAATGATCTTATGCCAGTTAGGTGCCAATGTAGTGATAAGATAATTGATATTTCCAAATGGTATGGCCAAAGACACCTTCATGGGATAGCTGAGGTAGCTTGGTGGGACAAAGTAGGGCTTGACTAGGGACTTCCATGAATGATGATGCTCACGGCAGATGAATTGCATTGGTGGAATACCTCACACTGGTAGGGACTGGAAATACGTCCTACTGGGTTTACACTGAATGGGAAAGCCTATTGAAATTAGTAAGGTTAGGGATGAATGGCTGAGGCAAAGTTCAGAAAAATACATGATGTAATATGTATAGCCAGGGACTTTATGCTTTTACTAACCTCATACAGAGAATATGATATTAGCCACTGTTTTCAGCATGTGAAAAAGTAAGCCTTAGACATATTTGGTTAGAAAAATCTGAAATGTTTAGAATTATAATTGATTAAAGAATTTGTAAGAAGTTGCAAGAATGTAAGGCAAATTGAATTATAGGCATTAAATGAATTTAGAACACATTGTTCTGCCTAATAAATTTAGTGTTGAAAATGGACTCAGGTGTGATGGTGCATTTCTTAGGAGCAGTGCTCAAGAGAAATGATGTTTGGGAACAGTACATGTTGTTCTGCTTCTCCTTTCTCATTCTTCCACCCTGGTGTAATACAGTTGAGACTTAAAAGAGGTGCCATATTTCATGCAGAGGGAAAGCTTCGTCAGGAAGGGGATGTCAGGATCATGAATTAAGATAACCATGTATGTAAGTCAGTCTGGACTTTTTGTCTTTGATCTGCTGACGTGATAAGATCCCATCCTGCCCCCCCCCATTAAGATCTATGTATTTAGGGAGGAAGAAGGCTTTAGGCAGGTAAGTTCATGAAGGAGAGGTAGGTTTGCCTTCCCTTGTGTTCTTCAATAAGGTATGGGTTCATCTCCTTTGTTTTGGAGTACAGGGTTGGACGTGATCACTCCTCTGCTAGACTGATGCCGCTCAGATGCCATTATGGCAGATGTAGCTGATGCTTCTCAGTGTTACAGCCAAATAGTTTTTGTTTCACAGGCTAGGTGCAATTCCTTGCTGTAAAGTGGGGAAGTCCTGATTAGAGCCTGACCTGAATGATGGTGGTTATGATTGATATATTATTTGATTTATTTTGGATTTGTTATCCTGGGGTAGAACACTGACTACACTGAGGCTATTTCAGTCTCAGCCCAGGGATAAACACAGCAGATACATGAAATCATATACAAAGTGAATGACAATATGCAATATATACATGTATTATACACAAAGTGAATGTCAGAATTGGTTTGCGAGTACAAACACAATAGATACATGACATTATATACAGAGAAACTGACAAAAAAACAATATACACATGTTCAATATAGAGAGCATGCATTACATATGTGACTAAGGAAACATGATTTGCACAATGAAGAATAGTTTGGGGCAGGGTTAAAAGAGAAGACCTAAATGTTTAAGACATCTAAGGTTGTAAGCTAGTGCATCTCTGAATACTTTGGGGGGTTTGTAGATGGAAGGTCTCATTCTTAATAAGTTTAAACAGCTGAGTGTCAAGTAAGAAGTCTGAATGCAGTGGTTTACCAGTGCTGTTCAGTTGTTGAGACAGTGATGAATCTGCATGCAACATTTGATATGGTTTGAATGGAGGATGTATTTATTTTAGAGGCTGCAGCAATCAGTGGGAGATAATATTTTAGCTAAACCCATGACATTTCTTCAGGATCTGGAATGAAAAGGGGAAATCCTCTTAGCACAAGAGAGAAGAAATTTGATGTGTGCATGTGTGTGTGTGGTATGTGTGTTTACTTTAAGTGGAGACTGAAATTTAGGAAGGGGCTCAACCAAATCCCTAGGCATTTGAATTGAAATCACATTTTCAAATGTGATATTCAGCCGATTGAGAGCTTATAGAAATCTGGAGATAGAAGTGAGCATTTGCCTACAACCAGAAATCATTATTTATGTTTTAGAGGAGTTAAGCAAAAAATTGTTTTTTATTGACCCATTAAATAAGGGCATGAAAATCAGCCTGAAGTTTGAGTCCAGGAGAATGGAGAGAATGGATGGAGCAGGAATAGAACAATGCCATCAACATAATGCCAGAGAGGAAGCTGGGGTTAGCCAAGAAGAATTTGTTATCATAAATATTAAAAAAGAGAGAATAGATCCAGGGGATGCAATTCTGTGAAGGACTTAGTGGATAGGTTGATTAGTTGAAATTCACTGAGAATTGATGGTTAGAGGGGTAGTTTTTGAACCAGAGCATTATGTCAGCTGTACTTTATATTTCAGTGTGATGGTATAGGAGAACTGAGTGATTAACATAGTGAAAGGCTCTGCTGAAGTTAATAAAAATGGCTCCAGAAATTAGGTCTTTGCTCATTCCAAAAGAATGTTGGCACAGAGTGTCCAGATAGCTGTGAATATGCTGCAATCACATCAAAAACAATGATGCTTCTCAGAGAGAATGTGGTATTTCCTAATATACTGAGTTGCAAGTAAAGTTATTTTTCCAGACGCTTTCCTTGGGTAGGGAGGATACAAATAGACTGGGAGTCTGTGGGATTGGAGGGACTAGGTCTCTTAGGCAGAAGTTTTACATGGCATTTTCCACATATGTGGCATACGATTAAGTGTAATACATGGGTTATACATGTGTTTTAATTGGGTTATGATGTTGCCGCTATAGTGATAAATAAACCATGGGTGAAGGTTGTTTTTACCAGGGGAGCCATCTGCTTTAGTCTAATCAAGCAGTTGGTGAATGCACCTGGATGTGTGGTTTGACTGTGATGGCGAGATGATGCCCCCTGAGTTTGTACTCAAGGGAAAAATATGTATAAGTGTATGCCTTTCTGGGAAGAAGTGGTAATTATGATTACAGAAAGCTGTGTTCTCCTTGTGGTAGACTGTTAATCATAGCTCTTCAGGTATTGCAGCCTTAGCCTGTATTATCACCATCATGATAACCAACTTTTTCCCATTTTCTTCACAGTATCAGGATGCCCCATCACTTGCCACCATCTATCTCAATTCAGTGCCACTTTCCCACTTTCCTTGGCAGGTGTGCCTGATGTTACAGGCCTTCCATCATGCTACCATCCTTCTCTTGCCTGGACATCCTGATTTACTTGTCTTCTTTTTGCCTGTCCCAAATCTCCTTCAACAAATTGTCTTCTACTTTCCTGCACATGTGACTGACCCACTATAATCTTTTCCCCTTGAATTTATCTGCAGTTGGGGCTACTTTGACTTCTGTTTTGATGTCCCCATTTCTTCATCTGTCCCACAGTGTGCATCCTACTACTCATCTCAGGCATTTTATTTTCCTTATGTCAAGCTCCCTCAACTCCTCTGCTTTCACTCTCCAAGTTTCTTGTTTTACAGATTCATCAACCACAACACTGTTTTGTATACCTCACTTTTCAGCCTCTTTGGCATGCCTCTGTCACACACTACCCCTGAAACTATGCCATTTGGCTGCAGCACCTCTGAGTTTAGCACTGACCACCTCGTTCAGATTTTCCTTCTTTTTACCACCCTTTCCAGATGCTTAAAGCTGTTAACCTTTCCCCTTTTATTTCAGTTTTCAGCTTCTTCTGGTCTCCCAATTTGCTGCAATGGCAGATGGCTTGTCTTTACTCAGTGTCATCCCATGTTCATTCAGTTTTATGTTATAATCCCCTACCATTTGTTGAACTTCCTTTTCACAGTTTGCTTGTAGTGCCACATCATTTGCAAAAAAGCAGCTTTTATTGTATTCCATCACCAGTACTAACACCAATGTGATTAGAACTGAATCATGAATCACATCCAGTCCCACTGGATCCTTTATTGCAATCTGTGAAGATAGGTGAAGGCTGCCAGCCTAGCCAGATAGAATATTGTAGACAATTCTGTCATTTGTAAATATTAATGTAAACCACAGGCTTCTTCTCTTAAATGTGAAAAGACTGCATTGGATATTGAACTGCAAAAATGTAACAGCAGTGCACTCTAAGTCAAGCATTTCATGACTGTCTTTGATGTTAAAATTCAGAGCTGATATGTCTAGAGGGAGGCATCCTGCCTATTGTTTTAAGGCCAGAGTTAATGGCTAGAATTTGCATGTATAAATGTCATTTATTGCTCTGGTTTCTGACCAGGTGTAAAGAATGTAAATGTAGTTTATGTTAGCCTGGGAACACCAGAGAAGTCTGAAGAATGATGTCATGTGAAGCAGCTCTGTGTTATCAACTTAAAGAGAGAGAATCAGTGAGATCTGAGCATTTGTCTTGAGAACATCCAACTCACCACTCTGTCTGTGTCTATGTGTAAGTAGGATCCTAGACATTAGTGTTTCTCTTAGATATAGGTAGGAAATAGGAGGATTAAACTAGTTTGTTTTTCTGTGATGTCAGAACTTTTGTTACTGTATTATTTTAAGTATTTCTCTGTGATCTCTGAATTCTTGACTAGCACTGTGTAGTAAGAAGTATTGTCTTGTGTTTTTTCTTTATTATTAAATATTTTTAAACCTTTCAACTGTGGCTGTTTTATGTAGAGATAATTTAAGCTCTAGAGTACATTGCATGTATATAGTGATACTGGCCAAGCCACCCCAATAAGCCTTGACTGTTTGGTCGCACTTACCATTTGGATAATAATATTGTGCAGTATAATTGGATACCCTTTCATAAGGGCCTTTGAGTAGCTGATAAATATTAGCTGGGTGGTGGCGATGATTTCTACCATATAGTCTGGGTAAAAGGGGCACAGCCAGAGAACCTGTGCCAGCATTCCCAAGGAGTGTCTGTGTGGTTTTATATAACTCTTATCTCAAAGTGTGAGTGTGTCAGCTACTTGGGCAGGGATACAAAGCACTGGATGGGCAGAGAAGGTGCTGGAGGTTTTAGCTTGCCCACTAGGCTGAGATCTGAACCCTATTACTGTGCCATTGGGGACTCTTATTGGGGACCTGAAGGAAAAGGGAGAGACGAGCTGCAGACTGACTGTGATCTCTGTGTGCTCTTAAAGGAAATTGTACTTAACTGTGTGTGTATTTATTATCCTTTCCCTATATGGACACCCCTCACTGGTGTTAGTGGTGAGGATTGAGGCTCCTTGATTGCTGGGCCAGTGCATGGCCATCACACAGTCGATCACCAGTAATAACACCAATATGATTAGAACTGAATCACGATTCACACCCAAACTCACTGAATCCTTGCAGATAGCCTGTACTAGTTCTGCAACTGTTTCTATAACTGCAAATCCTCTCCTCTTCTCACCTTGCCTCGCCACACCTCACCTCTTCTCTTCTCGCCTCTCCACCCCACCCTGCCACACCTCGCCTCACTTCACCTCTCCTCTCCTCCCCTCTCCTCCTCTCCTATCCTCTCTTCTCTGCTCAACTATCAGTCTCACTGCAAACATCTGGTTAGTTGTGCTGCATCCTGAATCTGAGCTGCTTATTTCCCATCTTAGCTTTTACTACTCTGTGTATTTGCTTATCAAACGACATCTCCAGCACTTTCATGAAGTGTGACAAGAGTTTGATACCTCTATATTCTTTAGTAGATGTATCTATATTGATAAATGTAGAGATGACTGGATGAGGAAAATTATGCAAAGGGCAAACTATTAAAGGTGAAAACTGTATGATTAAAACTTTTGAAGAAATTCTTGAATTTGTAGTTAAAATTCCCTCAGATCTTGTGCTGTATTTCCTGGGAGTGGAATGACTAACTGTAATTTGTTTAATATTGAGAAACAACCATGGTAGTTAGGCTACACATAATGCGGATGTGGTTTTAATTTAGACTTTGTAGAGTGCATTCATGAATCACATCCCATGTTCTCAATAGAGTACATTCATTCAAGAAACTGTGAGGTGCAGACATCCAGTTTTGCTAATGAAACAAGATCAAGCTTATCTTATTTCTAGGAATGTACCGATAGATCACAATGCTGATGAGTAAAGGTTCATATGTTCATAGGTATATACTAGCAAAAACAACCACCGGGGCCTGTATAAGTCTAGTCATGCTTCTTGAATTTATCTGACAAGCTTTGGTACCCTAAGGTTATTTTAATGGGTATAAGCTGCCTAGGGCTTGGGTGGTCAAGCATTTAAAGGCTATCTCTGTCCATTAGAGAAATAGGCGCCAGACCAGGATTGAATTTTTTATTTCCACATCCACTGATCCAAGTTACTTTTGAATTGGCTTAGGAAAAAACTCTGCTTCACATAGATGGGAAGCCTGTTCTAGAGAATGGAGTAAGTAGTTTGTGAGATATCTACTTGTCCTGCCAGCATATCCTATTTATGTCAAAAGCAAGGCCCCTGATCAGGTAATCCTGATGCTTTTTGAATTGCAGATATGCAGAAAATTAGTCAGAGTTGGAACCAAGGATGCTATGAATGCCAGGCATAGATTGCCCCTCAACAGTCTGTAGGAGGCAAGAGTACATGGACAGAGGTTTGAAGTGATCTACACAGGACATGGTGTTTAAGCTCTCTATTCTTTTTGTGAGGAATATCTATGGACATTTCACTTGCTGCATGTGCCTGGTCAGGTACATACTGAAGAGGGTCTTATAAGGGTCATATACAATGGGATGATGACTTCATTAGACTCAGAAGCCATACCCTTACTTATAAGTTGCACAACATAGAATGAGTTCCTTACTAATATATACAAATAATAGTCAAATGTCAGGTTACAGAATACATACATTTCCAAATCCCTGACTACTGGGTCTATTCTTAGGGGTGTGTTATCAACATGGTAGTTTTCAAGGGTAGCCAAATTCCCAAAGGATATGATTATGCATTTCTTGGCATTGATTTTTAGACTGTGACCCTATCACCAGTTATTTGTCTGTGTTAGCCTTTCTTGACAGATATTAGTGTCTTGAGGGATCCTATGACTACACCTAATTTGCAATTGTCTGAAACGTGGTCACCCAGAGGCCCTTAATGAAGGCCTTGACTTCAAAGAAGTGGATGCCAAAAAGGGTCTGATATAGACCAGAGGGCCTAGGGATTCTGTTAGTGTCAGGCATCCTTTGTGGAGGTACACTCCCCTATCCTAACTTTTTGGGTCCTGTCTTTGAGCCAACTGGCTATCCAGTGGGTGAAATATGGACTTATGTCTAAATCCATGAGTTTGCCTACAATGCCGGGTGGGGTATTGTGTCAAATGCCTTAGTCAGGTCAAGGTAGGTAGTATGCAGCATTTTGTTCTTACCATTGTTTTAATGACCATCTTGAAGAAGTCTACCAGGCTGCATAGTCCTGAACTACCCTTAACAAAAACAAACTGGGTTAAATCCAGCATTTGAATGTTTTCTATGTCATTGTCAATCATTTTGATGGTGATTAGTTCCACGGCTTAGCATCTGAGACTAGTTAGACATATGGATCTGTAGTTACCAGTGTCTGTAGATGGCCCACCCTTGTGCAGAGATAGCCATTGCAGATCTCAATTTGCGTGACACAAAGCTAGAGCCCATGGTTAATTAGTGACTCTCGTAGTGATAGGTTATAATTTTTAGAAGAAATCCTGGGATATAATAGGAGCTCATCAATGCAATGTTCTTGGTGTTGGACAGTGCATGGAGGACATGTTACCTAGTTGTAGTTGGGGAAGTTATGTACAATGGTATTTCCCAAGGGTGGGGAGTATTAGAATTGGGGCTTAATTTGTCTGTCAGGAGATTTTCTATATCTTCCATCACAGTGTAAGTGACTTCATTTACAGTTAGTTCTGCATATTGTTGGGTTCTTCCTTTGAGGTTAGGGACATAGCTAAAGAAAGTCTTGTGGTTGTCCCAGGGCTGGGAAGCTATTTCTGCCTCAACTTTGAAAAAGTTGTAATAAAATAATTACATTTTAATTTGTATAAGGAACCTGTTCTCCACAATGTATATTTTATGGAAAGCACTTGTTTGTTTGACTATGAGCACAAATGTAGTGGTCAGTCCGGTTGTGATATGGGGTTTTCAGCAATACCAGGAGGAAGTTCTTGATCAACTTAATGATTCTAAGTTTTATTCTAAAATGTATTTAGACCAAACCATCAAGTTCAAACATGAGATTGACAATTTTTTGGAACTGACAGTTAAGGAAGGTATTATTGATAAGAAGATTTTAAAACAGTTAACATTGGATGACCCTAAGATACACTATATTTATATGTTACCTAAGATTCATAAAGATTCTTACAAATCCCCTGGATGTCCCATTGTGACAGGTTTTAGTTCTTTGACAGAATCTCTCTTGGCTTTTTTTAACATGTTATTTAAAATTTTTATTGCCTGCCATTTGCTCTAGGATTAATGATACAACATAATGTTTGAATATATATTCAGGGCACACAAATGAAAATAGGATGGCATATGTATACCTTGGATGTAAATATTCTGCATTGGGCTGGATTACAAGCCTTGGACATTTGGATGAACAATCATAATTTGTATAGTTTCAGTACCTTCCTTTTGTGGTTAACTGAATATGTCCTTACTAGACATTATTTTTCATTTTAGGCAAGAATGTTATTTACAGCTACAGAAAACTGCTATGTGAGATTAATTTGCTCCCACATATGCTGATTTATTTATGGGGTATAAGGAGACATTTTTGATTTATGATATTAGTCATAATATTTATATTAATTCTGCTGACATTTGGTATCATTATTTGAATGATCGTTGGCTAGTTTGATCATTGGATTTGGAATTTTTGTTTGAATGTTTTCAATATCTTAATGACAATAAGTGGGGTCTTTAAATTATTATACACCAAAAAATTTATTTTTAGATGTATTAATAGAAAATAAGTTGGCTGTAACTGTTAGAAATACCTTATATGGAAAGAATTTCATAAGAATTCTTTATTATAGATATCCAGTTGTCATCCACAACATGTAATCAACAATATCAATTTATCACAATATTACATGGTGGAGAGAATTTGTTCTGAGTTGTAGTATTATAGAAATGTTAGAAAGGATTTAACATTAAGATTTGTTATTATGGATAATGACCCCAGAATAGTACATAAGGCTTTGTGCAATATTAATAACAAATACAGAGATGAATTATTGAAATATCAGTAAAATAATAAGGTTAATAGTGGACAAAAGTTAAGATTAGTTACTACTTTGGGGAACAATATTAGATCCTTCTGCCAAATTGTCCATAAAAATTGATCCATTTTGCAGAAGGACAAAGATCTTTTGGGATTTCTTCCTGGAAAATATTTTTTTTTTTCCTATAGATGTGGTAAAACTATAGGAAATTAGTTTAGTCATCATAAAATAGGACATAGTATGATACATGAAGTACAAACAATGTTGGATGGCAATGTTTTAAAATGATGCTTTCCATGTGGTGCTTATCCAGTATGTGCAGCTGTTCTTCAAAGTAAAACATTTACATCAGCTAATACCTCTGTCATTTATGAAGTAAGAAACATCATTACTTGTAATTCACAGTTGGGTATATATTTAGTTGGGTCTACTTTGTTTTACCGAAAGCTCATTTCGCTGAATTTCAATTCACCCTGACCAAATCGCTGAAAGCTCAAATTACTGAAAACTCATTACACTGAATCTCATTTCACTAAAGTGAAGTACTGGCACTCTGTAGAGTACTGTAAGGCAAGTAAAAGGTATATGCCCTTAGTATATATAGTTAGGGGGGATGTGGGGGCACAGCCCCTCACATTGGGGGGGTATAGACCACACTTAGTTTGGTTTTATATTATATTTCACCGAAAGCTTCAAAACAATACATTTTAAACCATAGACATGCATACTTACAACACCAATGGCTAACTCTTTCCAGAAGACTCAAAGTCAAATATAAAAATGCAAACCAAGTACTAACAAATAAAATAATCCGGGCCACCGTTTTGAGGCAATAATAAACTTTTATATCACAACCACAGATACAAAGATGAGCACTTTCGTCTGAAAACTAGACTTCATCAGATAAAAAACACACCTGCTACTCATTACTTAAATACCATTTCTCCTAATACATATCAATTAATATTTAAAGAAACCGCACTTAAAAATCCATTTTTAAAAAACCCATTTTTTTAAAAAATCTGTATGTCACTTACTACAGGATATAAGACCCTAACAGTGCATCCTGTACAATTGGCTCTAACTACATTAGTGAATGATTCAGAAAACATATTGTATTCCATAACACAGACCCCGTAGAAATTTTTTCCTTCTGCTGCTCTTTTTGTTAGCTTAGACAGAGTTTGTCCCAACAAGGCCTTATATTTACTGCCCCAGCCTCTATATACTTCATCTAGTATTTCTTTTACCATCTCCACCGGGTATCCCCTTTCCAAAATTTTTTTTCCTAAAAATGTAAACTCGTTGATTAAGTCATTAAACTCTAAAGTCATTCTTGCTACTCTTACAGCTTGACCTTTAATAAGACTTCTTTTTTGTGCCTGAGGATGATGACTAGTGTAGTGCAGATAACTGTTGCAGTAAGTATTTTTACGATAGATTTTTGATTTAAATCCATTACATGTTTTTGTAAGAGTAGTGTCAAGATAATTTACACTGTTTTCATTCCATGTATGTGTGAAAGTGAAAAACTGGGTACTACTGTTATGATAATCCATGAATTGTTCCATGGTGCCCTTGTTCCATCCCACAATATAAAAATACCATCAAGGAACCTTAAGTACAACCTTATGTTCTTATAAAAGGAACTATGAAATACGTACCTATTTTCCCATTCTAGCAAAACTAGGTTGGCATATATGGGGGCACATGCTGCCCCCATTGCCACACCACTAGTTTGTTGGTAATATTCCCCCTGGAAGTTTATATAGTTATTGTCTAATATCACCTCCATAAGTTCTAAAATCAAAAAAAAATTGTCTTTAGAAAGAATGGAGTACCTATAAAGACTATCACTAAAGTATTCATGTCCTTTGATCCTGGGTATACTAGTAAAAAGGTCTTTGACATCTATGGTCAGGAAGCTACAACTTTCTGTCCATATGTCTTTAGTTAATTTACTAAGAAATTCCCATGAATCTTTTATTAAATGTGGTGTTTTAGCCATTATTTCTTTTGTACAATTGTCAACATAAACTGCAAGAGGGTGGGTCTTTGAATTTTTTGCTGACACTATTGGTCTAAAAGGAGGCTCTGCAATAGATTTATGAATTTTAGGCACACCAAAGATGTTCAGTATAATGGGATGAATTTGTCTTAAATAATTGTAAGTTTTACTGTCTATCCTATTGTCCAACAAATATTCCTCCAGTAATGAATCGATTCTCCTATATGCTATACTAATCTGATTTTTTGACACTGGTGAATAAGTAGAGGTATCAAGTAAAATATTCATAATAACATTGTTGTATTCCTCTACACCAAACAATACAACCCCCCTCCCTTATCAGGTTTCATTATACGGCAAGATCCCTGAGTTTGTAAATCATATAATAAATTCAATTCATCAGTGGTCAGGTTGGAATGTCCTGCCTTCCATTTATTTCTTGTATATTCATTGTATATTTCCTCTGTGACTATTTTCTCAAACATTAATAAAACAGGGTGGAGGTGGGTTGTATGTACAACTTCTCACCAACTCAGAATAAACATTACTGTTGTTATCTTTATTATTATTATTATTAATATTGTTACTGTTGTTATTGTTGTTATTATTGTTGAACAAAATGTTTAAATTCAACTTTCTAAGGTATAATTTGAAATCTATTAAAAGATCAGCTATGTCCCTATAATTTGATTAAACAAATTTAAAACCCTTTGAAAAGAGAACAAATGTGGCTTAGTCAATGTAATAGATGTATAATTAAAAATTTTGAAACCCTTGTATTCACTGAAAATACCTTCTGTGTCATCTACTACTATTATTTCCCCTTCCTCGTTACCTTCTTCCACCCGTAATTCATCCCATAGGTGTTGAATATTTGGCCTGAATCTGAGGGATACCTAGTCTTGTTTGCTAAATGCTCCGACCTTCTTGGTAATAAAAAATTCTCACTGTGTTCTCGAAAAGAATCTAACTCATCTAGGGGCCTGTTTGTAACTGAATCTCCTGATGTATCTCTTCCATTTATAGGTGTCCTATTTTCCGTGTATTTTTTCTCCCTATCATCCCTGTTGTTTTGATTAGAATATATTTTACCAACAACCTTATTGCTGTAGTTCCTAAATGGACCTGGGTAGACCTTCCCTACCCCATACTGTTGTTTGTCCCTTGCAAACTTTTTCTGCTTTCTATTGTAAATATTTTGAGTCCTTTTATCAATTTTAACCAACGCCCTTTTATATAACTGCTCCTACTCAAGAAACAAGATGTCTTTAATAATATCAGCATTTAATCTGTTCGTATCAACAGTCAAATTAGATAGAGCCACATAATTTTACTTAATCAAACGTGTAATCAAACCTATACCACATTCATCAAAAAAGTTATGAAAATCCTTTATCACTGTTTCAGTATAAACTATACCAAAGGGATACTTAAAAAATCTAAGTCCCTGTGGAATAATTTTATGGTTCAAACAACATTTAAATACCCATTATCTATTTGCAAACACTACAATTTAAAAAGCTTTTTTTCATGCAAAAAAATAATTTCTTTTAATGTTGGTACATCCTCATAGTTTTCTCCGTTTAAAATATCATAGTTGTTAACAAAACTTTCATTAGAATTAATGTTAAATTCATAATTCCTATCCATCACTTCTTTAAAACATAAAGAAGGACCAAAAACAGTACTATTAGCCGTTACGTTTACTTTAATATTGTCAACAGCATTAACTGAGCCGTTACCACTACAACCAGGCTATTGAACTGGTAAAACAGTACTTCTTTGATAAGAGCTGGTTTGTGTAGCAGCTCACCCATCATTGTCCACCATAGACCAGGAAAAAGAACTGTTGCAATGTCCAGTCAGCACTTGACCTTGTTTAGATAAAAAACTTTCTTTTGCAGAGCCTGTGACTGTCGAAGATCCACCATGAATCATACCTTCCGAGCATGGAGATGATGTCATCATCACTGCTGAAGTTTTTGAAACTATCGACGATGTAAACTCATTTACAGGAGCACCACCTCCTGGTTCATTTTGACTCAATAACTCTATGAGCCTGGTAACGTCTCCTTTTAATGAAGCGACTTCTTCCTGAACTTTTATAACCTCACGCTCTGTTCTGACCGCCCTGTCAGAACTACAGAGGTCATCATTTAATGTAATAGTAGAGTCACTAGATAAATCCTCCATGTAGAGTAGCAGAGATGCAAAAAACAATACGATGCTTCCACCCCAAAAGACAGGCAACTGGATACAAAAACACACTCAAAGTCAAATATAAAAATGCAAACCAAGTACTAACAAATATAAAAGAATCCAGGCCACCGTTTTGAGGCAATAATAAACTTTTATATCACAACCACAGATACAAAGATGAGCGCTTTCGTCTGAAAACTAGACTTCATCAGATAAAAAACACACCTGCTACTCATTACTTAAATACCATTTCTCCTAATACATATCAATTAATATTTAAAGAAACCACACTTAAAAATCCATTTTTAAAAAACACATTTTTTTAAAAAATCTGTATGTCGCTCACTACAGGATATAAGACTCTAACAGTGCATCCTATACCTAAACAAGTACATAACAAATCTTGTCTTATGACTAAATGATGGATGTGCCAACTTACATTCCACTTTTATGTAATTGTGTTACAAATAGGATAAAAAATTGTTTCTATATATGTTGTTATATTCTTGCATAAAACATCTCATATGAAAGGTACACAACAAACTAATACATAGGTTCATAGGTTCATACTAGGCTATCTGCCCTAGGGCATTTATAAGCCTAGCCAGAGTGTGTTTGGCTTTCGCCACCCATTTTAAATTAATTTTGCTATGCCCTTTTTCGAGATTTGTATACTGTGCCTCTGTCTAACAGTGACACAGAAGTGATACCCGGGGTAAACCTACAATCTCCCATCCACTCATCAAGATTCCTCTTGAAAAGAGTCATTGAGGGAGTCTGCCTAACCTGGACTGGGATTTTATTCCAGAGTGAAGGGAGCCTCTGGGTTATGAATCTATCCCTCCAGCATGTCCTATTTATTTCAGTGCTGAGGTTCAAGTCTCTCGATCGCGTAGCTCGATGGGATTTGGATTTTCTGAGGTGCAGCATGTCCATTAATTCAGGTTGGACATGGCTTTATACGTCAGGCACAGATCGCCTCTGAGCAGGCGGTATACCACTGAGTAGAGCTGGAGTTTCTTTAACCGGGCAGCATATGGCATCTGTTTGAGCCCTTTGATCCTCTTGGTGAGGTACTTTTGGGGTCTTTCCAGTTGCTGCAGGTGTCTGGTAAGGTACATCCCAAAAGGGGCATTGTACTCAATTATGGGCCTGATGAGGGATGAGTAAAGAGGCACGATGACCTCCCCTGATCTAGATGTGAATCCCTTCATGATTAGGTGGGCTATATAAAATGTTTTTCTAACCACTTTGGCCACGTGGTTGTCAAATGAGAGATTGCTATCAACTTGGGTCCCCAGGTCCCTAATTAATTCTTCTGTACGTAATGGATTACCACCTATGTGGTAATTTGTGGGCACTTTGTTTTTTCCAAAGGGGATGACTATACACTTTTTGGCGTTTAGCTTGAGGCCATGGCTCTAGCACCAGTTGTCTGTTTCTATGAGGCCCTTTTGAAGGATGCTTGTGTCGGCTGGAGAGTCGATTATGGTGCCCAGTTTGCAGTCATCTGCAAACATGATCAACCACAGTCCTTCTGTGTTGGCCTGTACCTCCGAGAAATATATACTGAACAAGAGAGGTCCCAGGACTGAGCCTTGTGGGACGCCACTTGTAACTGGTTTGGAGTCTGACATAACTCCAGCAATTCTAACCATGTGGGTTCTGTCCTTGAGCCAGTTTGCAACCCATCTAGTGATATAGGGGTTTATATTTAAGCTGGTGAGCTTATCTATAATGCCCGAGTGGAGTATTGTATCGAAGGCTTTTGTGAGGTCCAGGTAGGCTGTGTGGACCACCTTCCCCTCGTCAATGGCCTTGGTGACTGTTTCAAAGAAATCAATCAGGTTTAAGAGGCAGGATCTGCCCTTAACAAAGCCGAACTGGGTAGGATCCAGTGTCTGTAGGTCCCCAATATCTTTATTTATGAGGTCCATGATGATCCTTTCCATAGCTTTGAAGACCAAGCTAGTCAGGCTTATGGGGCGATAGTTTCTAGGATCCGTTGAGGCACCACCTTTGTGGAGAGGGACCACTGTTGCTGTACGCCACTCTTTGGGTATATATCCTGTAGTAAGGCTGAGATTGAACAGTAGTTTTAAGTTTGGGTTTAGCTCTTCTTGGAGTTCATGTAGGATGCAGCCCGGGACACCATCTGGTCCCATTGATGCTGTGTTTTTTGCTTTGGAGAGGGCAGCTCTTACCTGAGCATCTGAGATGTCAGGGGAGCAGCACTCTGCTGGGAGAGATATTTGCCCTTTTGGTGGGGAGGGTGGGGAGAAGTTTGCGCTGAACCTGTCAGCTAGGATGTTGGCAATGTCTGTGGGTTTGGTGTATTTTTTTGTCATTTTGGACTAATTCTGAGCATATCTGGGAATTCCCACCCAGGTTCCTAACATAACTAAAGAAATCCTTGTGATTATCCTTAGTGTCCTGTGCAATTTTTCTCTCGAAACTGGCCTTAGACGATTTTTTGAGTGCCCGTAGTTTTTTGCTAATACTGATCAGAGATGCCTTCCCTTTTTGGGATTTTGCTCTATCATGTAGTAGCTTCCTCCTTCTGTTGTATGGTTTGTTTATGGCTGGGGTCCACCAGACAGGACGTCTGCCTTTGGATGACTGGGACTTGATTTTATTTGGGATTGCATGATCCATGCATTCCTGAAGGTGTTCATAGAATGCATTTATAAAGGATTATGCGGTCTGGGCCGTATTTTCCACAGGCCCGGGGGCTTTGAAGGATTCCACCTCAGTTTTGAGGAGTGTGAAATTTGCTTTAGAGAAGTTTTTCACTGTGGTTTTCAGGGCAGTGGGTGGAGTCAGGATGTGAATATCCATTGAGATTAGTTTATGGTCTGATCTTACCAGTGAGGGATACAATTCTGGTCTGGAGCATAGAGTCCCCATGTTGGTGATGATCAGGTCCAGTATGTTTTCCCCTCTTGTGGGAATGGTAACAAGTTGTTCCATAGCATTTGAGTTTATAAATTCTAGGAACCTTTAGGCTAGGGTGTTGGAGCTAGAGTAATGCTCCCAGTCTATGTTTGGGTAGTTGAAGTCGCCCAATATAATGGTGTTTGGAGAGACCTTCTTGTTTTCCAGTGTTCTCAGGAAGGCCGAGTGGGGTTCCTGGGTTTGGGAGGGTGGTCTGTAGCAGGCTATAAACTGGAAGGCAGTTTTACCCACTGTTAGTTGCACATGGATAGTCTCTGATGCTTCGTGCTGTGCCACCAACCTGGAGGTGTGGGTATCTTTGATGAATATTGATAGTCCCCCTCCTTTTGTGGTTTGGTCCAAGTTTTGGGGCTGAAAAGCATGGTATGAGGTATAACGGTAGTGCTGGGGTGCTCTCGGGAGCCTTGAACCAGGTTTCTGTTACTGCACAGATATCGATGTTCTCCATGCTAAGGAGAGTTTTGAGTGCGTGCATCTTGAGGTTTAGACTTCTTGCATTGAGTAGCATTACTCTTAGTTTCTTATCCCTTGTAATACCTATGGAGGTGGGTTTGTCTTTTGAGCCTTGTCTAAAAAAGGCACTATGGGGGAAGGCAAGAGCCTTTGCCAATATCCGAAAGCCCAGGTGTGACAGGTGCAAGCCGTCCCTAGCGAAGCATCGTGGCTTGTTGAGCATGTCATCCCAGGCTGACAGGCATTGGATCCCCTTTGAATGACACCAATACTTAAGCCAATTGTTGAAATTGATCATCTTGTCTTCATATTGTGGCATCGTTCTTGCTGAGGGTAAGATGCTACTCAAGGTCAGGGTCATACCGGCCTGGGCTACATGCTCAGAGAGCTCCTAGGTACGTTTCAGGTCATTCACACCAGCATGGACAATGACTGAGTCATATTTGTACTTGCCTTGGAGTGACCTGAGTGCTTGTGTTATGTGGCGGATCCTAGCGCCCGACAGGCAGCTCACCGTGACCTTCTCCTTGTTCAGCCTGGTGAGCGGGAAATCAGTGTGCCTGATGATAGAGTCACCTATTACAAGTGTATCAGGTGTGTTGTTTAGCCTTAAAGGCTTTGACTGTTCGGCATACTGGCTTTGTGAGCTATGTGTTGCTATGGACTTATTAACATTATATAAATAAAAATTAAAAATAAAAATAAAATAAATCAAATGTTTTCTGCCTTAAATGACAAAACAGGTTTAATTGTTACATATTCATTAAGGCCAGGTAGAATAAAAGACTAATCTAAGCTGCCATTTCAATTCTTTGTTGAGCAAAGCATTTTTCATATCCCCACCTTTAAAATTGTTTGCTTCAATAAGGTCTATGATGCCAAATTTAAAACCATTAAAAAAAGAACATGACAAAGAATGTTTGTACAAGGCGCTGGTCTCTTTTCCAGTTCTTATATCGTATTGATGCTCATACATTCTATCTTTAAATGCCCTCTCTGTTTTGCCTATATAGAATGCATGGCATCCTACACACTTGGCCATGTGCACAATCATCCTGGTTTTGCAATTTCCCTTACGAAATTTAACAACACTCTTTAAACCATTGTTTAACTTAATCCATGCTTCCCTAAAGATGAGATGGCAAGAAATACAGTTGCCACATGAAGTTGTTGCTTTAAAAGTGCTATTAACCATATCACCCTGTTCAAATATTCTTTTAAAAATTTTACCAGTTTTATAGGTGAAAAAAGGTTTAGCACCTACTACATCATACACCTCTTTATTTATTTTGAGTGTATTCCAATTGGCTCTAACTACATTAGTGAATGATTCAGAAAACATATTGTATTCCATAACACAGGCCCTATAGAAATTTTTTCCTTCTGTTTATCTTTTTGTTACCTTAGACAGAGTTTGTCCCAACAAGGCCTTATATTTACTGCCCCAGCCTCTATATACTTCATCTAGTATTTCTTTTACCATCTCCACTGGGTACCCCCTTTCCAAAAATGTTTTTCCTAAAAATGTAAACTCATTGATCAAGTCATTCTTTAAATATTAATTGATATGTATTAGGAGAAATGGTATTTAAGTAAAGAGTAGCAGGTGTGTTTTTTATCTGATGAAGTCTAGTTTTCAGACAAAAGCGCTCATCTTTTTATCTGTGGTCGTGATATAAAAGTTTATTATTGCCTCAAAACGGTGGCCTGAATTCTTTTATATCTTTCCAGAAGACAATATATACCCAAACTAACTGGAGGGCTACACCTCTTACACCCCCACACCCCCTAACTATATATACTAACTCCAGAATTGCACTACAATGTGGAAAAGGGCATTCACCTTTTACTTGCCTTACAATACTCTATACAGTGCCAGTACTGAGCTTTCAATGAAACAAAGTAAACCCATTTAGTTACATGTTCTTGTACTGCGTTTTATGTTGTAAAGACTTCCAGATTATTTAAAATATGCATATTTGATCATTTAAGTGACATTACATGTCAGCAAGAATTGAATGTTTTGTTTAAACATTCATGTAAGCATCCAAGTGCTCAATTTCACATTTTGGTTATTGACAAAATTATGTTTAAAAGTCCTAATAAATTATGTTGGAAGCAAATGTTTAGTGATAAGTGATAGTTTTGGATTGTTAAATTAGGAGCATTGTTTTCTCTTGGATTAAATGAGTATTAGTTATATCAGTTTTTTATTGATATATTTTTATATTGAAATATACCTTTAAATGTGAATTAAATGGACTGTGATGTCATCTTTAAGGAACTGATAAATAATTGTTGGATATTTGAATTTTGATACCATACTGAGAAAGCTTTGTGAGCTTTAGTGCCTTTTCAGGGAATTGTGAACTTCAAGGTAAAAGAAGTTTACTCCTTTTAAATTCTCTAGCACAAACAGTGACAACAATTTGCTAAACAATTGCACATTGAAAACAGACTTAGCATGAACAGCAGTAAACCTCTTTTACCTTGAAGTTCACAATTCCTTGAAAAGACACTAAAGCTCACAATTCCTTTAAAATGCACTTAAACTTACAATTTCTTGAAAATGCATTGAAACTTATAGTCTGGTAAGGTGTAGATGATTTAGGCTCATGTCTCCTGTAACTAAGGTAAAGGGTTCGAGCCTGAGGAAAGTAACTAACCTGCCATAAACAAAGCATCTTAACAATAACATTCATGCATTATTCCATGGAAAGGAAAAGCAGGCAGTAGGAACATTGCGTATTTAAATTACACACATGGACGCAGAATATTAGAAGCATTCAACAGCAGGTGTTTCCATGCAAGCAAGCAATAGCAGGTGTGTGTGACACACAACAGGATGTACAGACATTCTTTAAGAAGACATGTCATTTTTTTAATTAAAAAGTAAATGTTGTGGCAGATCCCTTGGCCCATGGGTTTCTCCCAGCCATCAGAGGTCCCTCCTTGCTAGTAGTAGGCACTAAGTGACTGCCTAGTTCACCTAGTGCTGGTTCCAGCTCTGCATTCATCAGGATATACCACAGGCCTGCAAAGTACAATGCTACATAATGGGTACTAAGCACATCTACGTACATTTACACACACACACACACACACACACACACACACACACACACACACACACACACACACACACACACATATACACACACACACACAAACACACACTCAATTAAATATATCTGATTCCATTATGTATGATCAAACTTGCTCAGTGTCATTAATAACATAGTATCGTTATGAAATTTGAACATATATAACACTGAATGCCTTATATACTGAACCTGTACAAGATTAAGAAAGGAAAACTATTTCCTTTCCAGATCTTCCCACTAAAACCTTACATAACACTAGCTTCAAATTTATTTGAGTAGTGGTAGTGTTATGGGAAGTTTATTTAAGGAGCATGGCCTCCTGATCAACTTCATAATGTGTGTTAACATTAACCCTACCACTGCCCCTACACTAACCCTACATCTTCCCTTAAAAAAAATCCCATAACATTACCCTACAGAACACATATTCAGACATAAAAAACATGCACCAACACATCAAAACTACAGTTATCTCCTTACCTAACCCTGACTCTAACCCTAAATACAAACATTCATAAGCAAACTTGTAACATCTATCCCATTACTCAACCCTGGTCATAACACTAACACCCAAATACATGCACAAGTACTCTCACCTCCTTCCAAACCCCACTTACTTCATTTGATGAAACATACTTTTGAGATGTCTAACGATCTCTGATGCCTCTTGCCTTTGTCAACCAAATGTAAGTTTAACAAAATGCAGTGGATCATATATAGATATAGATATATAAATAGATAGATGATAGCACACACACACACACACACACACACATATATATATATATATATATATATATATATATATACATACATATGTCTATATACATATATATATATATATATATATATATATATATATATATATATATGTGTGTGTGTGTGTGTGTGTGTGTGTGTCTGTGTGCGAAAAACAGCCTCAGTTACCAATTTATAGTGGAAATATCTCTTATTCCTGGGCGTATTTTTTAGGTTGTTGTGGTGATCTGAAGAAAATCACCTTAGTGTGTTGTGCTAAAACACAGAACATGCTCAAATCAGACAGAAAAAAAAACAGAAGCCTTGATCCAAGTTGTAAAATCTTGTTTCCTTTATTGTGGGGCAGATGAGCATTGCTGTACAAATGACTATTATCAATCAAGCACAGGTACATTTATCCAAATCAAACTATTTGGGGAAGAGTGGAGATGGGATAGAAAATGCTTCTTGTTGGAGAGCTGAGGGGGCTGGACTGAAAGTGAGCCTTTCCCACGCCCATGGATAGGATGATGGATGGCTGTCACAGAAGGAGCCACTCCAGCTTGTCTCCTACCTGCTTTAAAGAATGTTTTCTATGTAATATGATCCAAAAAAGGAACCTCCAGAGAAGTAATGAGACCTAAACACGAAGTTAACATCCATATATTGATCTGCAATGCTTTCGTGCCAGCTTCTTCAGATGTGAGCAGATAATGTTAATGATCAAATTAAATCAGTAGTTAAGTGCCAGGCAGTGGGGGAAGTCTTAAAAAACTGAACACATTTAACAAAAACTGATAATTTATCAGTTTTGCCAACAACCATTTTGTAAATGAGGAATGTTTTTCTTTTTAAATTTGCCATATTATTTAGACTATGCCAGAATAAATCCAGGAGCTGCCATGTCCAAAGATTACGAGAAGGGTTCCCTTTTTATATGCATTCTGTTTGTATGCGTGTGCATGTGCATGTGTGTGTGTGTGTGTGTGTGTGTGTGTGTGTGTGTGTGTGTGTGTGTGTGTGTGTGTGTGTGTGTGTGTGTGTGTGTGTGTGCGTGCGTGCATGCGTGTGTGTGTGTGTGTGTGTGTGTGCGTGTGTGTGCGTGCGTGCGTGTGTGTGTGTGTGTGTGTGTGTGTGTGTGTGTGTGTGTGTGTGTGTAGATATATTGAAAACCTTTACACTGTATTGCTATCATCACAAATATAATATATGGATTATAAGTGAATGCATCAATGACATTACTTTGTTCAGGTGAGCCAAATGTGACAAAGGATGGATATGAAGGTGATGTTTTTCAGATTACTTAAATCTAACTATGGTTATGACAAGGAAAAGTGGGTAGTTTGAGGGCTGAGTATGAAAAAAATCAAAGGAAGCATTACAAAAATAAAATCAGAAACAACATAGGCTCTGTGATTCATGAATACTGCGCACCCTTGTGTACATGGGCAATTGAGGTGGACAAAAGGAAATGTATGCAATTTATAAACAACATGCTAGTGTTTGGTGCCACACATATTTATGATTACAAATAGCTCAACAACCTGATAAAATATAGCACATCACAATAGAATTATGGTGCACCAGTGTGGACATTAATAGTTCAGAACTGAATGCATAGGCAGCTCATATGCCATACATACAAATGGTGAGGAGATAGGTGAAATAAGATTTAAACTAGTATGGGCTGTCTCAGGAATCCTGTCCATAATACTGGCACCTCTTTGGCAGTACAATCTTACCATGCATACTCAAGCAGCATCACATAGAAAATACAGAGGAGATAGATGATGCCAAAATAACTATGGTAAATAAGTAACACACACACACACACACACACACACACACACACAGATATAAATATATATATATATATATATATATATATATATATATATATATGGATTAACTTTATATCCTCGAAATACTGAAATATTGAAATTCAGTATTTCGAAGCTGTGAAGTCGAATTGAAACCACGAAAACTCAACCTCAAAATTAAAAATCTCGCACACTGGAGATTTTGAATTTCGCACTTCTACTGCACACACTCACACACACACACACACACACACACACACACACACACACACACACACATACCATCCTCCCCACACACAAACACAAGCTCTTTACTACATAATAGAAGGGGTGCAACCCCCCCACACACACACACACACCCTACTTAAATATTCTCACTCCGAGTTCACACTACACAAAACACCACCACACAAGCTACATTCTCCTTGCACACACACACATCACAGCACCAAAACACACTGACACACACCACAGCCCCTACCCAAAACCCTTAACACACACACACACACACACACACACACACACACACACACACACACACACACACACACACACACACACACACACACACACCTACCTGAATCCATAACCACAGCGAAACCTCAGAAGCATGAAATTCAAAACCGCCAGTATTCGAGGTTTTGAATTTCACGCTTCTGACCTGTTGCTGTTCTCAGGATTCCACTGTATGGGTTTGAAATATTTCGATATTTCAGTATTTTGAGCGTCTAATGTGAATATATATATATATATAGATATATATATATATATATATATATACATGCATACATATTGTTGTATTTGCAACTAAACATTCCACTCCAGGATATTGCACGTGCACACACACACACACACACACACACACACACACACACACACACACACACACACACACACACACACACACACACACACAAACAAACATTCTCTCTGGATATATATATATATATATATATATACATATATTTATATATACGGTTCTACCTCACTTAAATGACACGCCGGAACATTGACACGGAAATCGCGAGCCCCAGATGATCGACGGCTGCGAAGACTGATGCGACGGGACCCAGAAGATCAACAGTGCAGAAGACCGACCCGACGGATGAAAGCACAGACGCCGAGGATGCCGACATGGGAAAAGGCTGTGTAAGTATGCGGTAGTGACGGACGTTAGGGTGCGAGTAAGGTAAGTGTGGATATTGACGGTCTGTGGGGATAGGGGTGGGTTAAGTGAGTTAGGGTTAGGAGCGGGTCAGGTAAGTGTCTTGTAGTGATTGTGTTTGGGTTAGGCGGATAAGTGAGTTAGGGTTAGGGAGCGGGTCAGGTAAGTGTGCGGTAGTGATTGTGTTTGGGTTAGGGGCAGGATAAGTGAGTTAGGGTTAGGGAGCGGGCCAGGTAAGTGTGCGTTAGTGACGGACCTTAGGGTTAGGGTTTGGGTTAGGGTTGTAGGTAGTTGTGTATGTGAGGTTTAGTGTGGGTTTGTAGGGATTTTGGTGTGCTTGTGTTGTGTATGTGGTTTTTGGATGGGGAATGTGTTTTGTTTATTGATTGTGGTGTGTGCAGTGTATGAGGTTTCGTGTTTGTGTACCGTCGGTTATTTAGTTGTCGGGCATGTGGGATTTCGTGTTTTTGTACTGTCGGTTATGTGGTTTCGGTGATTGCGTTGTCGGTGTTTTGGTGTTTCGTTTATGTGAGGTAGAACCATATATATATATATATATATATATATATATATATATATATATATATATATCTGTGTGTGTGTATGTGTGTATGTATTTTCAGCTTTTTAATCACAGTGGAGGCAGTGGTATGTAAAACAGTTTATATCTAAAGATAAAATAAAAACAGCCTTTTTTGGTTTTGCATTTTTAATCTTTTTTTGCATAATTTACACAGCCCTTAGATGTCAGTTCTCAATCTTTAGAGGCAGCTACACCAATATAAGCCCATTCAGCTCAATCCCAGGAAGCTATTATATCAAACAGGCTGCATGCTGTAGTTTATGCCTGCAAACCAACCTTTTGATCTTACAGACTTTAAACAACATTAGCAGGCAATTAGTTTTCCATTATCTTATTCAATACAATTAACTTACTAATTTTATTTATTTATTTATTTAACATTTGTTTACCTGGAAAATCCGACTTGGAACGAAGCCAATTTTCAGCAGAGGTCCCAGAGAAAAATGCTCTAAATGCATGTCTTTGTAATTATTGTGAGATTTTTCAAGACACAATTTAAATTTTATACATACATTTGAAAACATATTCCCTGTTTTTCATAGACAAGATGTCACAACTACCTTCATCCCAACACAAACCCATTGTTTTTTGACCCACAGAGATGGTTGTGCAGCCTATGCAATCCATCAGAATTCCTGTTAGTCAGCCTTGTTTACCACAACTTCTGGATGCAAAAGTTTTCCTGGAACTGTTTGAATTTCCAAGTGTAATTGGATAGTTCTTTTTACTACCATGAATGCATTTCACATCACCCTTTTGTTTGTTGCTAATCATATACTTATATACATAGGGGAATTTGACAAGGTTTACCATACTTCTGCAATCTGATAAAGCTTGAACCTCTCCACCTTCTTGAAATATAGCGCTTTGGGTTGTAATACTCTCTAATAACTGGTAATAATAACTCAGTTGTAATACAATGACAGACTGCTGACAACAATCATGGCTTTATTTTTATCACATTCCATAGGAATAGTTTCATTTATAGCATGCGCATCAATTTTTAGACTTCTCATACTGGTATTAATCTTATTGGTAGTAAAACAGAATATGATTATGTGACTCCTATCTCCAAATCTGAAATAGGTTGATGTATTAATTTACCCTTTTTATTTTAGAAAATATACCAAACAATTCTTATGAAACTTAAGATGCAAAATGAGACAATTCAGTTTTAAACAGTCATTAACTAATAAGCATTTTGAGGAATGTACTAATGTCAGGGTTCTTGTGGTCACTTCTCAGTACCCATTTTCTCATATTACTATGTAATGCTTTTTTAAATCTGCCCACTGATAGCATTTCTAACATTTTCATTTTATTGTTATTAACAGCATCTAACCACAGCTTTATAATGTGTTTCAAATTAGACATATGAACTGGTGCCAGTTTGTCAACTCTAAAAGTCCAGAAGCAAACTTTTACAGTTATCCAAGTTCTATCTAATGTTTCTTTATTAAGTTTTTCAAAGTCAGTGTAATAAGCCCAGTACTTGTCCATAGAGCTTTTCTTTGTTTCTCTTTTTAACTGTGAAGAAAGAATTTAGGCCCAGTCTGACTTTTTCCAGATTTCTTGTATGGCATAAATTTCAAAAGATGCTTAATAAGACTTGATAAAATCTTCTTTGCTTAATGTATTTGTGATGCCCACCACTGCTACCAGTATGTGATGGCCTCCAATATGTGTCATCCCCATGTTGGGCCAGTAATCAAGGATCCTAAATCCTCACCACTGACACTGGAGAGGGACATGCACTTGGAATACAAATGGATACACTCAGTATTTCCACATGCAGAACTCTCTGCATCAGGTACAATTTCCCATAAGAGCACACAGGGAGCACACTCATCTCGAGGTCTGAATGTCTCTTTATCTGTCTCCCTCCATGTCCCCAGTAAGGCTCCCCATTGGTACAGCTATAAGGTTAGGTACTCAGCCAAGTGTACAAGCCAAGTCCTCCAACACCCTGTAGCTGATACACACATTCTTAAAGATTTAATTTTCACACACACACACCTGGGAATGGCTGGCACAGATTACCCATTCTACCAACTTTGCCCAGATTATAAGGAAGTTATCACTGCCACCAGTCAGTTGCTATAAGGCTCTTCAAAGGGTATCCAATTATACTGTGTAATATTAGCACTAATACAAATGGTAGCAATTCACCAAGAAGGCTAGTTCTTCTGGAGTAGCCCACACAGTGTCACCAAATAAATATAAGCACTCTCCAAAATTAGATACTTTCTACAAGGACCAACCACAATAAAACTTTTAAAATATATTTAATAATAAATAATAAAAGAGCATGAACATACTGAATATATATTCACAGTAAACCACAGAGGGCAGATCACAGGAAATATTGAAAAGAACATTGATGGACAGACTCAGACAAATAAAGAAAACAATATCTAAACTAAGCTTCACTATATTCCTGACTGAATCTCAAAGAATTTTACTGTTCCCTAGTTAAGTTGCTTACTACCACAAGGCAAGATGCTGTGGGTGAGGGTCTTTCTAGTCAGGCTTCCCAAACAGGATACTCAATACGCTGAGATTTCTCTTTGCAATATCTAAAGGGGGTTGGCTGAATGACCTCATCTGGTCACTTGACTCAAGGTTCTCACAGTATTTCCCTTTGAATCTGAGACAGGAAGTTAGGCCAGATGGCAACAATACACATCCAGATGTTTATGGCAGTGCCTGGGGCCTCGCCTCTTTTCACTGAGCTATTGGACAAAAGGCTCTTCCCAGACCTAATGTCTCTAGTCCTATTCAGCACTGTGGGGTTCCTTTTAATGATTTAACAGCTCATTTACATTTATCTTATTTTTCATAAAGTTAACCTCTGATTTGCCAGTATCCTCTATTAAAACATGTACATTTAATTCAGCTATAATGATACATGTACATTTCTCTTCATTTCAGCAGGGTGCAGTGCTGATACATTTCAACACAAGCAAAGCTCATAAATAAATTTTCAGCACAAACATCTGTACAAAATCAGTTTGATATGCAAATGATATACATTTCTAATACATTTCTACCACAAGCAACTTGTATAAATCAGTTTGATATTCAAGGAACATATCATTCTTTGCAAAACTCCAGCTGGAAATGCTAGCACTTGCCTATATCATCACAGTCTTTATGACAGGTATAAGTCTGGTGAGGGGGTAGTAGTAATACTAGCCAGTCCCACTAATTGTTGCAGCTGCATAAGCTTACAGTTAGTCTCTACCACTGATTATGCTAAATTATTTAATAAATTCTCAATGGTTATAGGTATAGCAGGAAAATGATTATTTGTCAGTCCCTTTTGTACCGTCTATGCTAATTCCCTTCTTCCTACTTAGAATCTGGGCCAGTGTAGGTATGCCGCTGCCTTTTGGTTTTCCCCATTTTATATTTGATGGGTACCTGCCCATATTTCTTTTTCAGCAGATGTATTAGCCTGCCATATAGTGCTTACAGATTCTTCCTCTCCCTACATTTCCTAAAATGTTTCAAACTGGGGGAAAATGTTTCCTATTATAATATCATGAACTAATTTGGAAACCACAACTTCTGGATGAAACGTATTCCTGAAATTGTTTGAATTTCTACATGTATGATTGGATATTTCTTTTTATCACCATGAATGCATATCACCTTACCCTTTTGCTTATTCCTAATCTTATACAAAGAGGCTTTTGACAAGGGCTACTGTGTTTCTGGAATCCAATAAAGCTTGAACCTACCTTCTAGAAATCTAGTGGTTTTGGTTGTGAAACACTGCAATAACTGGTATTAATTACTTGGTTGTAATACAATGACAGTATGCTGACTCAACAATCCTGGCTTTAGTTTTGTCAAATTTCATTGGAATTGTTTCATTTGTAGCATGCACATCAGTTTTCAGACTTTTGATACTGTTATTAATCTTATTATTAGTAGAACATAATATGACTATGTGACCCCTAGCACCAAATGTGAAACAAGTTAATACATTATTTAACACTTTTTGATTTACAAAAAAGTGCATATCTCTTATGAAACTTGATGTAAAAGATGACAATTTAGTTTTAAACAATAGATCATTAACTAATAAGGATTCAGATAAACTTACTAGTGTCAGAGTTCTTGGGATCACTTTTCAGCACACCTTTTCTTATATTACAATGCTTTGCTCTTTTAAATCTGCTTATTGCTAGCATTTATAACATTTCAATTTTACTGCTATTTACAGCATGTAATTACAGCATTATATTGTGCTCCAAATTAAACATATGAACTGTTACCAGTCTGTCAGCTCTGAAAGTACAGCAGTGTAATTTTAGAGTGTGTACTTTAGGAGTTATCCCACAACTAGCCAAGTTTTCCTTATTACGTTTTTTAAAGTCAGCGTAATCAGTCAACCCTTGCCCATATGTTTACTTTGCTTCTGCTTTTAAGTGTGAAGAATGAATTTAGCTGAATTCTGAATTCTTCAGTTTTCATGTGTGGCATAACTTTTACTTTCAAAAGTTGCCAAATAAGACTTAATGCCATCTTCTCTGCTTATCTTCTTCATCACAGTTGTAATTCTTGGGACAGCAAGTAAAATTAGCCAGTCCAACTTATTGTTACAGCTGCGCACACTTACACTTAGTATCTACCACAGATTATATTAAATCTTTCAAGAAGTTCTCCATGGTTACAGGTATTGAAAGAAATGCAGCAGGAATACAAAACTCTTTGTCAGATAAGTGTACATGCACCACGAAAAGGAAAACAATTTCAGGACTAGTTCTATAATGAAAATAGTTTGTTACATCTGTTTGTCAGTTTTCAGTAGCACACGTCTTCTCCTTCTCTTCTTCTGTTGTCTGTAGCTGGAAGCTGGCAGAGGTGGTCGACCTCATAGTTGGTATGCTGCTGTGGGTGCTGCTGGATTCCAGACTTCATTCATGATGCCTTTCCATGCTCTTCTGTCCAAAGTACTGTTTCTGGCCTCCTGTGGGTCGAGTTGCCGGCTTCTCAGGTCCTCTTCAAGCTGTTTAGGCCACATCTTACTTTGTGCAGATTTGTGAAATCTTCAGTTTGTGGGGCACTCTCTCAATCATTTATTTATTTATTTATTTATTTGACATTTGTTAACGGGGTTGGTTCAACTGAGCCAGAAGCCCATTTTCAGTGGAGACCTGAGGAGAAAAGCTCTAGCGTAATATAAACAATTATGAATATACAATTGAGATTAAAAATACAATAAAAAATAATGATGGTAACAAAAAGCAAAAAAGTAGTCACATAATGCAGAGAAATCAGGTACATAGTAGGTAGAAAGTAACACTGAAAAATGAGAGAGTAATTATATACAAATGTTGTTGCAAGTCAAGTAATTATTGAAGTATACATATTTACATAGGTTATAATTGCAAAAGAGCATTAAGTGTTGAACAAGTAGGTATGACTTCTATTTCCATGAAACAGTCATGAGAGTTATAGCTGTAATAAAAAGACACTTCATGATTTGTTATAAGTTGAGTAAAAGATTTAGAAGGGGGGATTTAAGTAGGGTCTTGGCAGGGGCAGTGGTGGTGGTGCTGCAGTAGTGTTGTTGCCTCACAGCAAGACATTGTCCTGTTCAATTCTCAGCTAGAGCATCTTCTGTGTAGAGACATGCGTGAATGGGTGTACCTTCGTTGAAGGTTGTGCATCAGAGATGGCAACTTGGCATGTAAAAATCTACTGCCAATCATTAGCGGACCAGAGTTCCGCTGTGGCGACCCCTAACTGGGAAAAGCCAAAAGATACAACAACAACAACTTGGCAGGGGCAGGACCATGAGTTTAATAGGTAGTGTTTTAACTCTTTTTTTGAAGCGGTTTATGTCTGTGATGCTTCTTACATTGGAGGGGAGTTTGTTCCAGGCCAGGGACACTTTGTTTGCCAATATTGTATTGGGTTTTTAAATATATAGAAGATGTTGGTTAGAGCTATGGAGTGATCGGCTAGGGGCTTAGTAGGATACCAGGTAGGAGAGGGATGGGCAGGCAATAGGTTTGTATAGTATGGAGCATGTGATATGTAGTTGTGATAGTAAAAGTTGTTGGGGGAATTCTACTCATTAAAGTTTTTTTAGTGCAAGACAGTGGTGTGAGTTGTAAGGTTGGTCTGTGGTGAATCTAGCAATTTTATTATAAGTTTGTTCAAACTTGGTAGTAATGTGGATTTTAAGTATCTGAGGACAGGAGCGACATAGAGTAGACAAGGTAGGAGGAATGCCTGAGCCAGAGAAAGTTTAGAGTCAGATGTAAGGAATTTTATGTTCCAAGAAAGTAGCCCTAGTTTTTGATGTGTTTTTTTGATACACTGTTGAATGGGCATTTCAGATGAGTTGCTTTTCTGTAAGCCATCTTTCAATAGAAAGGGATGAGTTTTGGGTAAGTGTGTGAAGATGAGAGTCAGAAGATGCTGTCAGAGAAGGAGATAAGTGATGAGTCATCCACATATTGTGTAAGAGAGGAGTGGTCACAGGATGTGTGGAGATTGTTAGTGAAGATATTGAATAGAAGTGGCCCCAGAATAGAGCCCTGGGGGACTCCTACTTGGAGAGGTAGGATGGAGGAGAAGGAAGTGTGTCATATGACAGTATATAGCCTGTTGGTGAGGTAGCTGGAGAACCAGTGAAGAGTAGAAGTTGAGAGGTTGAGATCAGATAGTTTTGTTAATAGCACAGAGTGAAATATTATATTGAAGGCTTTAGAGCGGTATAGGAATAGACAGGATACTCGTTTTTTTTCTCTAGCCTCCTCCACAGTATGAGTAAAAGATAGTAGGCTGGTAGCAGCACTATAGCTTGGCTGAAGCCCATGTTGGCTAGTAGTCACAAAGTTTTCATGGATTAGAGAAGCTTAGAATGTATGCATTTTCAAGAACTTTAGAAAGTGGGGAGAGAATGGCTATGTGTCTGTGATTGTAAGGGTCAGTGGAGTTTTCTCTTTTATGTAGAGGCATTGTATAGAATGATTTCCAGATGTTGGGGACTGCTGCTTCTTGGATTGATCTATTTACTGGTATTGAAATAGGGCAGGCTATAGAATCTGTGGCAAGCTTGAAAAAGAGAGGTGGTAGGTTATCAGTAGAGGGAGAACATGGCTTTAGTTTATGCAGAAGTGATTCAATGTGGGCAATGAGTGCTAGTTTGAATAAAAAGGGGATTTTATTAGTATGAGTATGTGGACTGGTGTTCTTGTTTGTGTGAGTTAGTTTGTGGATAGAGTCAATGAAGTATTTGTTAAGAAGGGTGTCAGTTTCTTGATGAGTGCTATTTGGGTAGGACTTCGGAGTTATAGGATTTCCTAGGTGAAGAATTTTATTGAAGGTGCTCCAGAATTTATTTTTGTATTAGAGCAGTGTTCAGTTTGTGCCTTATTGTAGAATCTTTTGTTGCCTTTGTTGATTTGTTTTTTGGTAAGTTTTCTGAGTTTTTTGTAGTTTTGAAAGTGTGAAGGGGATTTGGTTTTAGCCTGGTTTTCCAAACTTTGTCTCTTTTATTAATGAGGGAACAAGTGTCTTTTGAAAGCCAAGGGGCATAATTAGCTTTTATCCAAATTTTTCTTAAGGGTGCTAGTGAGTTAAAGATTTCAAGGAAAAAACGTGGTTGAATTTTTGTACAGCTTCATTGAAGGGAAGGTAATGGAGGCAGAACCAGTCGATAGATGAGGGTCTAGTGTTAAATGTTTCAGCATTAAAGCATGAGAGTTTGTGGCAGTCTAAGTGAGACCTAGGTGGTTGGAGTAAATTGGATGTGAATGGGAAGATGGTAATTTATGGTGTTGGGTAAGGTACAGGGGATGTGGAAGAGTTTTGAATCAGTTGTAAGCATCCAGACTAGAATTGTGCTGGTATTGGAGTTGTAGTTTATGCATGTGGGGGATGTTATAAGTTGACTGAAACCATGAAGATTTATGCTGAGGTTTGGGGAGTCAGTCATTAGTTTTGTCTAGTCAATATTAGCATCTCGAAAGATGACTGTTTCATTGGGTATATTGTGTAAGAACCATGAAAGTATGTGTACAAGGATGGGTATGTTATTACCTGCTGGGATGTGAATTGAGGCTATAGCAATTTTTTAAGGAGGTTTAAATGACCTGGTTCAAGGCTCCAGAGAGCACCCCTGCAATAATGCAAACTGGGCGCCATAGTTGAAAATCCATCAGACACAGATATCCTTCAGAGAGGTCTCATAGAAATGGATAACTGGTGCCAGAGCCATGGCCTTAAGCTAAACGCCAAAAAATGTATAGTCATACCCTTTGGTAAAAACAAGGTAAACCCAAGTTACCACATAGGTGGCAATCCATTAAGCACAGAAGAGGTTATCAGCGACCTGGGGACCCAAGTTGACAGTAACCTTTCTTTTGACACTCACATTGCCAAAGTGGTTAGGAGGACCTTCTACATTGCCCACCTGATTATCAAGGGATTCACATCCAGATCAAGGGAGGTCATTGTTCCCCTGTACTCTTCACATATCAGACCAATGATTGAGTACAATGCCCCATTCGGAATGTATCTTACCCAACACCTGCAGCAATTGGAAAGACCCCAAAAGTTCCTCACCAAAAGGATAAAGGGGCTCAAAAATATGCCATATGCTGCCCGACTGAAGAAACTCCAGCTCTATTCAGTCGCATACCATCTGCTCAGAGGTGACCTGTGCCTGACATACAAGGCCATGTCCAACCCGGAATTAATGGACATGCTCCACCTCAAAAAATCCAAATCCACCAGAGCCACAAGAGCAAGAGACGTAAACCTCAACACGGATATAAATAGGACGTGCTGGAGGGACAGATTCATCACCCAGAGACTCCCTATGCTGTGGAACAGAATCCCGGTCCATGTGAGACAGAGCACCTCGCTGGCTCTGTTCAAGAAGAATCTTGACCAGTGGATGGGAGATCGTAGGTTTACCCCGGGGATCATCTCTGTATCACTGCTGGACAGAGGCATGGCAAACTAATGGGTATAGTATTCTTCAACCTAAGGGGTGGTGAAAGCCACACAACTCTGGCTAGGCTTATAAATGCCCTAGGGCAGATAGCGCAGTATGAACCTATGAACCTATGAACCTATGAATACCAGGCTACAACTCTTACCACACTTTTCGGCCACCAAGCCAAGACTGAAACACTAAAGGTGGAGGAGTGTCCATATTCACCAAGGATATTCACATCTCCAGGTTAGATGCCCGACACAACGCATCAGAAATTCTCCAGGTGCAACTAACGCTAGGTAAGACTGCAATCCAAATTGTAGCTTGCTACAGATCCCCCACCATGCCCCAAGATTCTCACTACACCTTTCTAAACATACCATAAAATATTAAGATACAACCAAACACCCTAAAACTGCATGATTTCAACTACCCTGCCATTAACTGGGGGAACTACTCGGGTACCAACACCTTTTCCCAATGATTCTTGGAATTCATAAATTCCAATGCCCTGGATAAATTAATCCATTGTCCCACCACGGGCTACAATATCCTAGACCCGGTCATTAGGTCATTACCAACATGGGAGATAGATGCTCCATACCAGTGGTTACCCCCCTCATTGGTCAAATAGGACCATAAGCAAATCACCCTTGACATCCATATCCCACCCACCCCCAGTAAGGAAACCTCCAAAAAAAAACTTCTCCAAAGTCAACTTCATGCTACTCAAGTCAGAAGTGACAAACTTCATGACACCCATGCAGATGGGATCTGACAGTTCTACTGCTGAATCCTACACTAAGGCACTGTACGCGTACATCCACTCGTGCATGAATCGTGCCATCCCAAATAGAACCAAGATGCTCTCCTCCAAAAAAAGGAAGCCAATCTGGTGGTCCCCTGCTATAAACAAACTATACAACAGAAGGAAGAAACTGTTGCAGAAAAGAGCAAAATCCCAGGATGCAAAAAACTCCCTTACCAGCCTCAGTAAGAAGCTGAGATCCCTCATAAAATCCTCAAAAGCTAGTTACAAAAATAAAATTGCCAAAGATTCCAAAGACAACTACAAAGCATTCTATAGTTATGTCAAGAATCTAAATGGCAATGCTCAGATCTGCTCTGAGCTACAACAGAATGGCATTAAATATACTGATCCCAAGGATATTGCCAAAATCCTGGCAGATCAATTTAGTGCCAACTTCACTCCCCTCTCAACCCCTAAACGGCCCATCTCAATACCAAAAGATTGCCAAATTCCGGTAATCACGGCCACACAGGTAGAAACCGCACTCTCCAAAGCTAAAGATGCAGCATCTATGGGACCAGATGACATCCTGGGCTGTGTATTACATGAACTACTAAAATTATCTGGCACCTCACCTAAGTGTCATGTTTAATCATAGCCTCACCTCAGGCTTTGTGCCCACTGAGTGGCACACAGCTGCATTTATCCGACTCCACAAGGGGGGATCCACCTTGGATCCCGGGAACTACCATCCCATCAGTCTGACGAGCTTGATTTGCAAGCGCATGGAATGCATTATCATGGAACTTATAAACAAAGACATTGGCAACCTTCAAACACTGGACCCCACCCAGTTTGGGTTTGTGAAGGGCTGATCTTGTCTCCTGAACCTGACTGACTTCTTTGAATCAGTCTCCAGAGCTGTGGACCTCGCCAAGACCTTCGACACTATCCCCCACTTTGGAATCATAGATAAACTTACTAAGCTGGGCATAAATCCCTATGTCACTCGATGAGTTGCTAACTGACTTACTGACAGAACCCACACTATAAAAGTAGCTGACTCCAAATCCAGCTCCAGACAAGTGACAAGTGGAGTACCTCAGGGTTCAGTCCTGGGAAGGCTCTTGTTTGGCATCTACTTCTCTGAAGTACAGGCCAACACTAAGGGACTCTGGCTAACAAAGTTCACAGATGACTGCAAACTGGGAGCCATTATTGAATACCCAAATGATGTGGATATTCTACAAAAGGGCCTTACAGAAACAGATGCTTGGTGTCAGAGCCATGGGCTCAAGTTTAATGCCAAAAAATATATAGTTATCCCCTTTAGAAAAAAAAACATGTACCCATGAATTACCACATATGTGGCAATACACTAAACATTGAAAGTGTGATGAGAGACTTAGGGACACAGGTGGACAGTGGTCTCACCTTCGATAACCACATTGCCACAACAGTCAGGAAATCCTTCTATGTGGCACACCTCATCACTAAGGGCTTTTCATCCAGAAAAAAGGAGGTCATTGTCCTACTGTGTTTAGCCCACATTAGACCCATTATAGAGTATAAAGCCCCGTTTGGTATTTACCTCACAAGACAACTGCAACAGCTGGAAAGGCCACAGAAATACCTCACTAAAAGAATCACAGGCCTAAACCAGATGCCATATGCTGACCATCTAAAAGAACTCCAGCTATACTCTGTAGCATATCGTCTACTAAGAGGCGATCTCTGCTTAACATACAAGGCCATGTCAAACCCTGAGCTTTTGGACATGCTCCACTTAAAGAAATCCCAATCCCTCAAAGCCACATGCTCCAAGGATCTAAACCTTGTCATTACAATGAACAAAACATGCTGGAGGGATAGGTTCCTGACCCAGAGACTCCCCATACTCTGGAATAGACTGCCCATACATGTTAAGCAGAGTGCCTGCTTGGCCCTCTTCAAAAGGAACCTTGACGATTGGATGGGAGATAGGAAATTCATCCTGGGGATCATGTCAGTCACCCTGCTAGACAGGGGTCTAGGGAAGTAAATATTGTGGGAAGAAATATCCAGGGAATTGTTATGGCTAGGGTTGTATAGGCCCTAGGGCCGATAGCCTAGTACCAACCTATGAATCTATGAACCTATGAATAGTTCAGCTGGGTAACAGTTGGGAAGAGGAGTGGGTAAGGGGAGAGGTTAAGTTGCTCAGAATAGAGAATAGCAATACTGCCCCCTTTTTTGGAATTCTATCTATCAGGTATATGTTATATCCAGGAGGTAAGACTTCATTTTTTGTGAATTAGGATTTCAGCCAAGCTTCAGATAAGGTTAGGATATGTGGAGAGTTATGGACTATCCATGAATGGAGTTCAGTGGTTTTATTGAGTAGGCTTTGTGTATTTATTATTAGATGGTTAAGTTATTGGGGGTAGAATAAGTTGGGGAGGATGAGGTAAGGTGGGAAGAGGAAGAGGACAGGGTGGATGGTGGTTGTGGCTGTGTGGAGAGGTGTATGGATGGGGTTAAGGTGGATGTCTGTAGTTAACATAAGAGCATTTATAAATAAGGTAAGTTGCTGATGGTTGGGGTAGCCGGTCTAGTGTTTTAGCTTAAGCTTGTGTGAGAGAGAGAGGTGTAGGGTAGTATTTTGATTTTGAAAAGATTTATGCAAGAGAAGTTATAAAGAGATGGGGAGATTGTGTATGACTGAGTAGTATCACTATTGTTAAGGGTAAAGGTAAGCATAGCAGATGGTTTAAGGTAAGAGAGTTTAGTATGGTATGAAGTTAAAAATGTGGGAAGGATGATTAGTGGGGTAGTTACATAGATATGTGTCATGGTATAGTGTGTTGTGTGTAAGATGTGGGGCATGTTGTAGTGTGTCGTGTGTAAGTGGAGTTGTAGTGAATGGGTGGATGGTTTGATTAACTGGGAAATAGGGAGTGGGATTTTATTTGGGTTAGTCTGGTATGAAAGGGAAGGGAATTGGAGTGGTAAGGGTAGCTGAGGTAGGTTAGGAGTGATAAATTATGTGATTTAAGAATAGCTAGAATTAGAATAGGGAGAGATAAGGGTCAGAATCATTGGGGGGAGAGGTGTGTGGTTGGAGATTGGGTGAGGAAGTATTATGTGAGATATGAATAATTAGAGTTGGACTAGGGGAGGGATAGGGGGATAGGTTTAGGATGTGTAAGTGAAAGGGGTGTGTTTAGAGATATGGTGAGAAATTACGTTGGTAATGTGATAGAAAAGGTGGGGTGAAGTCAAAGTGGATAGAGTATAAACATAAGGTATGTGGGGCTGGGTGAGAATTGAGGGTAGAGTAGGGGAATGGAGCTGGGCAGGACCTGGACTAATGAGGCAGCCGTCAGGAACAATCATTAAGGTTTTAAATCCTGTTGACTATTCTACCATGTGTTTTGCCCTATCAGGCTTCTTGGCTAGGAGATTGGGCTGTGAAGAGTAAGGAAAAGAAAAGTGTGACTTATGATCTAGCTAGTCTGTATAGCAAGCAGCAGGTGTCCATCCTGCACGTGTCCAAACCAGTGCAGCCTACTGTTCTGGTACTGTTCACTGATCATTGGTTGCTGATCACATTTGGTCCAGATGCTCTCATTCCTAATGTAGACACAAAGTGAGATTCCCAAGATTTGGCACAGGCATCTCATTTGGAAGACCTCAAGCTTGTTCACTTCTGGCTCAAGAAGGATCCACATTTCCGATCCATAAAAGTGAATTGGCAAGATCAGTGTCCAGAAAAGGTGAATCTTGGTGGTGATACAGATGTTTGCCCTCTTCCATAGATGCCACTTAAATGAAGCAAATGCTGTGGTGGCTTGTCCAATCCTGCACTGGAGTTCAGCTGTTGATGCCACCTTCTTCTCCTTGACCAGTGAATCCAGATACTTGAATTCTTGCATTTGTTCAATCTGACCTCCCCTGAGGTGGATGGTGGCTTGTGACCCATCAGTTGTCATCACCTTGGTCTTGTCTACATTTATCCATAGGCCACATGATTGGGCAATGCAGACAATGTTGAAGAAGATATCTGTGACCTCAGCATCACTATATGCAAAAATGGTGCTGTCATTGGTGAGCATCAGGTTAGTCACAGAATAGGCGTCATCATACTGGAATCTGCTCCTGCCATCAAATACTCTCCTCATAATGATGCACATCAATGGGGAGACCACATCACCTTGATGGACCCCAGTCTGGATGGTAAACTCTTCAGACAGTTAATTGTGAATGAGCACCTCGTTGGAGAACCACTGTTATGCTTGAAGGAGTCTGATGATTTTCTTTGGCATGTGCTCAGTCTCCAATGTCTTCCACAGGCCAGGCCAGTGGATACAGTCAAATGCGGACTTGAAATCAATAAAAATGATAACTGTACGTTGTTAACACTAAATTCTTTCCTGCATTTGGTGATGGATGGTGAAGATTTGATTGCAGAATCCTCTGTTTGGTCTGAATCCAGTCTGTTCATCCCTGCTGATTTGCTCATAGAGTTTCTGCAGCCTGGATTGTATGATCTTCATAAAGACTTTGTCAATGATGGAGAGCAGGCTGACACCATGGTAGTTATTGCATGCTCTCCTGTCCCCCTTCTTGTGGATGGGTACAATGATGGTCTTCTTCCATGTGGATGGTATTTTGTTCTATAACCCATAGCAGCTCAATCAGTATGTGGAGTCAGTGAAGCAGGATATTGCCTCCAGCCTTGATTGCTTCCACAGTGCCTAATCTAATCCTGGTGCCTTGCCATTTCTCTGTGCTCTAATAGCTGATTTCACCTCTTCAGCTGTTGGCTTTGCATCAGTAATTGGGGCCTCAGGGAGATCGATGGGTGGTGGATCGACCATTGGTCCATAAGGTGGCTCATGGCTGTAAAGCTCTTGAAAGAATTCCCTCCAACATTTCAGGCATTCACAAGGTGAGCACATATAAATCTCATCCACTCTTTTGACGTTGGATACAGAAAGCCTATAAGTATATTGTTTTGCACTTAATCTGTTATCAATGGTAGTCAGCAAAACTGTGCTGCATTTATTGATTTGCTTGAGATCACTTTTCTCGGTGTCTGCATTTTGTTTTAGTTAAAACTCTACTACATTTTTTTGATTTGCTTGAGATTGCTTTTCTTGGTGTCTGCATTTTGTTTTAGTTAAAACACTGTACTGCATTTTTTTGATTTGCTTGAGATTGCTTTTCTCGGTGTCTGCATTTTGTTTTCTGTTTTACTGATAGTTAAAACTGTAACCCTTTTATTTATTTGCTTGATATTTCTGGTTACTGTATAAATTCTGTTCAGCTGGTTTCATAGCAGGGGTTGGTCTACCTTCTATTGAAGCTAGCCTATCTGAGGTGTGAGCTCAGCTTTTTGTGTTATCTGATTCCCTGAGGCTCTTAAGTTTTCCTTTATGCTACTGTATAAGGAGTTACAATTCTGTGAGACAGTATCAGTATCTTAGCTGGTCTTTTTGGCCTAGCTGCGACTGATTCAATAGTCATCTGGATACAGAAAGCCTATAAGTATATTTTTTTGCACTTAATCTGTTATCAGTGATAGTCAACAAAACTGTGATGCATTTATTCATTTGTTTGAGATTGCTTTTCTCAGTGTCTGCATTTTGTTTTTCCCACTTTCCCACCCTAGTGTTGGTGTATTCTTAAATTTGAAATAAAAATGACAAAACATACCAATACCTCTAAGCTTTAATACTAATAAAACAGCAAGTAAGTGATTTTGTCTATATAAAGACTTATTCAGCAGTATGAAGAGCCTTTATGTAGACAAAAGCACTTACTGGATTTTTTTAGTATTACTAAATATGGATGGATGGATGGATGGATGGATGAATAAGTCTTTATGTAGATGAAAGCACTTACTGAATTTATTTTACTATTATATATCGACGCCGATACCGACAGCTAAGGAATCACACAAAAAAATCTATTATACTGGACAAAAAAAACTTCTACTACCATCTTCAATAAAAACATCACAACAAACCTCAAAAGTTTTGGACAAGAATAAACAAACTTCTTCACCCAGGACAGTCCTCTACTCCTACCCCAACAGCTTCTAACATAATCCCCAGAGGATATTGCAAATACCTTCAATAGTTTCTTCACAGAGACTATCCAATCCCTAGCCAGCCAATTGGCACCCAGGTACTCCAACCCAAATTCTGCCACAGCCAATACCCTACTCTTCCTTAACTTTCAGCCTGTTTCTCCATCACTTATCAGATCTCTAATTAAGAAATTAAAACCAACTACTCTAGCAGCTGATCTTCCCCCACCAGAGTATCTGCAAACAGCAGCAGATGCCATAGCATACCCCATCTCTATCATAATCAAAAGAACCTTATCTTAAGCCACCATCCCCTCCATTTGGAAAATATCTCATGTAATACTACTCCGTAAAGGAGGCAACTCCTTCAAACTGTCAAACTTTAGACCCATAGCTATTCTGTCACCACTGAAAATAATTATGGAGAAGTGTGTCCATAAACAACTTATGCATTATCTTACCCAGAATAAGCTGTTGGCTAGCTCTCAGTGCAGTTTTAGGCCACACCATGGTACCACCTCAGCCCTCCTATCCTTCTCTAACACCATAAACCATAACCAAAATAATAGCAAATTTTCCTCAGCCCTCTTTTTAGATCTCTGCAAGGTCTTTGCTATGGTCAGCCACCAAATACTCATGCACACCCTTAAGGTATTCTCACTAAATAGCCATGCGCTTCAATGGTTCCAATCTTACCTGTGTTGTAGACAACAAGCCATCTTATGGCAGGGCAAACTATCAACCTGTCTACCCGTCACCCTAGGTGTCCCCCAGGGCTCCATACTAGGACCCCTTTTTTTCTCTTTCTTTATAAATGACCTTCTCACTGTCATCCCAAATGTATCCAATATGCGGATGACTCCACCTTGATTTGGTCAGCCACCTCCCCGACAGATCTAATGACATTAACCCAGAATACTTTCAATATAGTTGAAAAATGGCTCTCTAACCATCAGCTGATATTAAACCCTAACAAAACAAAGTTGCTTCTTTTCTTCCCCCACTTGTAAGTCTTTCTCACTACTCTTTACCATAAAATCTAGTAATGGCACCATTATCTCCCCGGATGTGCAAACCAAACTCTTAGGCATCACAATAGACAACACCCTCAAATTTGATATCCATGTCAATCAATCTATCAAAACCATTAACAAAAAACTTGGCTTCCTCTATAAGATCAAACCTTTCCTTACACCATTTGCTAGGACTGCTATTACTCATTCCCATCTACTCTCCACTCTTCTCTATGCCTCCCCTCTACTCACTAATTTGAACAAATCCGCTCTTATCAAACTCTCCAGCTGTTATAACCATATTGCTAGATTTGCAACAGGCACAGCCTATAGAACCCACCACTGTCACAACCTAAATCTTCTGGGGTTGTTAGAAAGGCCTAGCCTACTTCAGTACAACCAGCTTATAATTGCCCATAAAGTTCTCAACCACCCTGATAATACGCCTGCCCTGCACTTAACAATGTCATCAACCCTTATAGCAACCTGAGGTCACTTTGGTCTTCTAATAAACTAATGGTTCGAACAACCAAAATCAACAACCCTACTGAGGATTCTCTGTTTGCTAACTCTGTTGGCAAAACTTGGAACTCTCTTCCTGATGATCTTACTCTTGAACCCTCTCTTACTCAGTTCAAAAAAAGCCTCAAACTATACTTTAAAACTCAATGGCTATGTCCTTGTTCAAACCCCAACTAGACCCTCCTCTATAGTCTGTAATTGTGTTACATTGCCTAGTCAACTTGTCAACACTGTTTTAAAAATGTTTGATTATATTACCTGCTTGCTCAACTGGAGCCTGTAAACTGTGTGTAACTCGTAATCATTTTCTGATTTTTACTGTATATTCTACATTGGAGCTTTTCTCCCCAGTCCTCTGCTGAAATTGGACATGTATACAGTTTGACTATCCTGGTCAACAAATGCAAAATAAAATTGAAACAAATAAATAAATATTAAAGCTTGGAGGTTTTGTTTTTTTTTTTTTTTTTTTGTTATTTCAACTTTCCCAGTCATGTTCAACTTGTCCATTTTGAAGTGTATTCTTAAATTTGGTGGCTTTGGAGTTGCCCTCCCCTGCTGTAAATTTGATTTTGGACACTCCTCGCAGTCCATCTTATTTGCTTACTGTACTGAGTACAGGGTGATCATTTGGGTAGGACAACCCTTTGCTGCTTTGATTTTGGACAGTCCTCCCCGTCCCATCTCATCAGCTCATTGTACTGTACACAGAGAGAACATTTGGGAAGGCTCTCAGCTTCTTAATCTTGAATTATCTTCTGTTCCTTCCCCCTCCACAAAACCAAAAAAAAAATTGCACTTTATTCAGCTTCTTTTACTGTAGTTGTGTTCTTCCTGCTTGCTCCAAGTGTTAAAGTGGTTTTATTCTGTATTGATTACTGCTTGTTAGTAGCATAATTAAATTTGTCTGTTATTCTAACCCTCTTAGTTTTGGTTTTATCACTTGGGCTTTAGGCCAGTTATTTTACATTTAAGAAGGTTTTTGTGGTCTACATTCTTGGGGATAAACCCTTATCAAAACCCTCTCTCCTCAAGTCCATCCAAATTTCAGAACACTATGTCTGGACAATTCATATCAGTTTCTCCTGCCACCCTGGTTGACATGGGAATACTGAGAGAGTGTAGAAACTGCCTCACTGACAACTCTCTTCTCATAGCACATAATTCTTCTACTTGTGAGACATGCATCTTTATCAGTAACCTGGAATCCATGCTCTCTCGTGCCTCAGTCAGTACCCCTGACAAAGAGGAGATTACCAGCACAAACACCACACTACCCACATCAGATAGCCAAGCAAAGCACATCCCCAGCTATACAGAGGTCCCCAATAACAACTTATCTAAACAGCAGAGACTGCCAAAACACACTCACAAACATTCCACACACAACACCAGAGACATAACAGTCATCAGACAACACACCAGTGTCTCACAAACACAGCCCATAAGGCATAACAATAAACTTATACAGCCCATAAAGCACAACATACTAGTCAATGATGACTCACTTGTGAGACACACAGATATCCCCCTCACCAGGCTCAACAAGGAGAAGATCATGGTCAGTTGTCTGTCAGGTGCCACAATCTGCCACATCATGCACACATGTAAGTCTCTCCACAACAGGTACAAGTATGACTCTGTCATTGTTCATGTTGATGTGAATGACTTGAGACGTACCTCCCTGGACTATATGAAGAGAGACATGATTGAGCTGTCAGAGTATGTGTACCAGGCAAGTATGACCCTCACCCTAAGCAGCATCCTACCTTCACCAAGAATGATACCACCATACCAACAAAAAATAATTGACTTCAACAATTGGCTCAGTTTCTGGTGTCATTCCAAGGGAATCCGGTATCTGTCTGCCTGGGATGACGTGGTTGACAGGCCTCGGTGCTTTGCCAGAGATGGCTTCCACTTGTCACCCCTGGGAATCAGGATTATGGCCAAGGCTCTTGCCTCCCCCATTGTGCTTTTTTTAGAAAATGTCCCACAGACAAATCTTCCAACATAAAAGATCTGTTAAAAAGCAAATTGAAGGTCATGCTGCTTAACACTAGGAGCCTTGACCTGAAAATGCACTCACTGAAGGCTCTCCTAGCACTGGAAGATGCTGACATCTGTACAGTCATGGAAACTTGGTTCAAGGCTGCAGAGATTACCCCTGCCTTATGAGACTATACCTCATTCAACACATTCTGACCCCAGCATGAGGTCAGGAAGACTAAAGTTGGTGGAGTTTCTATTTTCATTAAAAACAAGCACACCTTCTGACTGGTTTGCCAGCATGATGCAATAGAACAGGTGCAACTGACAACTGGCAAGACACCCATCCAAGTTATAGTCAGATATAGACCCCACTCCATGACTCATGACACCCACTCCTCCTACCTGAACCTACTTGAGTCCATCATGGTTCCCCTTAACAGCCTGATCCTTGGTGACTTCAACTACCCCACCATAAACTGGGTGAACTATTCTTGCTCTAATGCACTCACCCAACGATTCCTTGAATTCATCAGTTCTAATGCACTGGGCCAGCTTGTCTCATCCCCCACAAGGGGAGATAAGCATTCTAGACTTGGTGCTCACCAACATGGGTGACCTCTGCACCACCCCCATAGTAAGTTCATCCCTGGTGAGATCAGACCCTCGGTCTGTCTCATTTGAAGTGTCTATCCCATCCAACCTCCCCAGCCGTAACCAGGCTAAAAAACTTCTCAAAAACTGACTACAACCTTCTCAGGGAGGGTACCAGTAGCTTCACACCACCGTCCCCAAGAGGATGTAGGCAAATATGCTAAACAGTATGCCAGTGCAGCATACAAGCACCTGTACAACTCCATGGACTCAGCCAAACCCAACAGAACTAAAACCTGCTCCTCAAGGAAACACAAACCTATGTGGTGGCTATCCACTATCAACAGACTTTACAACAAAAGGAAGAAACTGTTATCCAAAGCATAAATTCCCACTTGGAAAAACTCCCTCCTTAGCCTCAACAAGCAAATTAGATCACCAGTGAAAACCTCCAAAGCCAATTATGAATTGAAACTAGCCTCCGAAGCAAAGGCTAACCACAAAGCCTTTTTCAGTTACACGAGAAACCTCCATGGCAAACCCCAGCTTTGTCCCTAATTAATCCTTAATGGTACCCCTTACACTGATCCTGTTGACTTAGCTAACCTGCTAGCAGATAGGTTCAGTGCAAACTTCACCCCCCTGTCCTTCCCAAAGGCCCATTTGACATCCCTGAAACTTGCCCCGCACCTCACATCTCCATAGACCAAGTGTTAAAGGCCTTATCCAAGGCAAAAAACACAGCTTTCATGAGACCTGATAGTATCCCAGGCTGTATTCTGCAACATTTCCAGCAAGAACTAACCTCGCCATTGATCACCCTATTCAGACACAGCCTAAGTACAGGCTTCATTCCAGCAGAGTAGAGAACTGCCATTGTCATCCCTTTGCACACAGGCCATGGAGCATATTATTTGGGACCTCATAAACAAGGACATAGGCAATCTCCAAACAATTGACCCCACCCAGTTCGGATTCGTCAATGACAGATCTTGCCTATTAAACCTTGTTGACTTTTTTGAGACTGTCACCAAGGCACTGGGTGAGGGAAAGTCAGTACATACAACTTACCTTGACTTGACCAAAGTGTTTGACACAATCCCCCACTCAGGCATCATCGAAAAGCTAACACAACTTGGTGTAAATCCCTATCTTATCAGGTGGGTGGCCAACTGGATCACTAATAGGACCTACAAGGTCAAAATAGGTGCTACCACCTCCAACAGCAAACCTGTCAATGGTAGTGTACCCCAGGGATCTGTCCTGGAACCCCTATTCTTTGGCATCTACTTCTCAGAAGTCCAGACAAAGACAAAAGGCCTGTGGCTGACCAAGTTTGAGGACAAATGTAAGTTGGGTGACTCTCCAAATGATGTTAACATACTTCAAGAGGGCCTCACAGCAACAAATGACTTGTGCCAAAGTCATGGTCTTAAGTTAAATGCAAAAAAAGTATTATCATACCATTCAGCAAAAACATGGCTCCTACTGATTACCACATTAACAGCAACCCCCTAAGCACACAACCTGTGGTAAGAGACCTGGGTACACAAGTTGACAACAATCTCACATTTGACCATCATGTAGTGGCAGTGGTGAGAAACACCTTTTACTTGGTTCATCTCATAAGTTAAGGGATTGCATCCAGAAAAAAAGATTATTACCTCTCTGTATTCCTCCATCATTAGACCAATAATTAAGTACAATGTGCCATTTGGTATGTGCCTCTACAAACACCAGCACCAACTGGAAAGGTCACAGAAATGCCTAACAAAGAGAATCCATGGCCTCCAACACCTGTCTTATGTGGACAGGCTCAAATCACTATCACTCTATTCTGTATCATACAGATTGCTCAGTGGTGATCTGTGTGTCACCTACAAGACAATCTCAGACTCTGCTCTACTAGAGATGCTTCATATCCATAAGTCTAACTCCTTGCTGGAGAGACAAGTTTGTCTCCCAGAGGCTGCCCCATGTCTGGAATAGACTCCCCATACACGTCAAATAAAGTACATCGCTGACCCTCTTCAAGCACAACCTTGATGAATGGATAGCTAACCACAAATTTGTTCCATGGGTTCCACCTGTGTCCCTTACTGACAGGGGCAACAGGTGCTGATTGAGGTTTCCTTTCTGGGGATAAACTCTTGGCTAGGCTTGTAAGGGCCCCAGAGCCATTAGCCTAGTAATCTCCCATGATCCTATGAGCCTATGGACATTGGTCAAGTTGTGGATGTACAAAGCCAGGTGGATGAGAATTATATTCTTGCAAATGTAATAAGCAATGAAAACAGTAGGATTAATAAGACTAGTGGTGGTGAAGATCATTCATTTGTAACAACTGATGGAGTAGATATTACTGAATTAGATCTGGTCAATAAAGATATTCTTGTAATTGGAGATTCATGTATTAGAGGAACTGATATATTTGCAGAGAAGACATTGATTAGTGTTATTCCTGTCAGGAGCAAAGCTGGAGGAAGTGAGGCAGGACTTAGAATGCCTTAATGAAAGGAAATATGAATTTGTTTTTATTCATGTTGGTACAAATTATCTCATCCAAGAGGACTCCATTACTGTTAGTAAGGAACTTACAGTTATCTTAGATAGTAAAGCTTGCACAGGTGATGGGATGTTTTTTTCACAATCACATATAGATTGGAGAATCTGGTGACTGTGAATGAAAAGAATTTTTGGACAAATACCTACAGGAAAAATTGTTCCATTTTAAAAAAAACGGAGATGTGTAGAGCAGCATCTGAGCCTAATTTTGGACACAAATGTTTAGACAAGATGACATGCACTTGTCAAGATCAGGGAAGAGAATTTTTTGCATCAGATATTTTCTAATATTTGACAAATACAAAGCAGGATTTTCGCTTAGTCAACATTTTAACAGTTATTTATTTATTTATGTATTTTGGAAAATTTGCTTTCATCCCACAAAATTGATGTTACTGTTTGTGAAACATGGTTAAAGAACAATGAATTGAAACCAGTTCTGTCAGGGTATAAATGTTTTTACTGCAACCAACATTCTATCAAAAATCAGGTAGAGGTGTTCTGATAGGAAATAAAGATTATTAGATGTATGATTATTACATGTTCAGTGATAGAACCAATACTGTAGATTGTGTAATTGAGACAATAAAGAAAACCCTGGAATGTATAACAATTGAGTGTATATACCAGCAAAGTCAAGTGTTGATGACCTAGAGGAATTCATATATTTATTGCAGGAAACACAGGAGGGAAGAATAATAGTGTCTGTGGACTTAAATTTGCCAAAAAATCTACTTGAATAATTTTGGTTCAACAACATCAGAAGGGAATTTTTTACAACATATGTTCAAGAACAACAGTTGCTTTAGATTGTTAAAAAAGCTTACCAAGGAACAGAACATACTATACATTGTTTGCATTCCTAAAAAAATTATTTTTACTTCATGTCAAGTTTTACCACTGTTATGGACAGTGAACATGGGGTTATAAAATAAGGTTCATTTGTTCCTAGATTATTCTTCCAAAGTGAAATCTAAACCAGTGCACAGAATATTAATAACAGGTTAAATGAAAACAAAACACTCCCTAAATAAAATTAATTGGAGTGATGTGTTCGGAAGAAAAACTGCAGAAGGAATGTGGAAAGTTTTGAAAGAGAAATTGTTTGAATGCAAAAAAAAAAAAAAAGGAAAAACTGTTTAACATCAGGATCTAAGCACACAACATCAGAAGTATATATGTCCATAAGAATATGATAATAATTGATTAAGGTAAGAAACAAAAATATAAGAAATGGAAAATAGATCTTTGAAAACTGAAATAAACAAGATAGACAAAAACTAAACATAGTGTGAGACAAGATCAAGAAAACTTTTGAAGAAAATTTGTCTAAAGACATTAGCATAACAGGAAACCATTTTATAGATATATAAGACGTGGTAGGAATAAAGATATACAAATTGATAAACTACATGTAGATTCTTAAATTTATTCTCAGAAACAACAGATTATAGATATTTGCGAAATATTATGCAAAGCAGTTTGGATCCACCATGTGTAACAAGATGTTTGTCAAAAATATAATAACAGCTATCAACTGTGGTGTAATTTATATAGGTTTAATTTCAGTATTTGGTAGGGTTATGCACAAAACACTTATCAATAAATTAGAACAACCAGGCATTTTTGTACTCTTGATAAGTATCTGCATGGCTTGCAAATAGGACACAGCAAGTGTCATAAAGCAATTAGACAGGTGAAATTTGAGGTTATAGTTAGGGTGTCTCACACAGCTCAATCGTAGGCCTATACTTGATTAGACTGTATCTTTCAGATCTGTTTCTTCCAGCTGAGGTTTTCTACAGTCTGTATGCAGATGACTTGAAAATGGGTAAACTGATTACATCTGCTATAGATAGGCATGCCTGAAAAAAAAACTTGACTAAATTGACCATTTGGGCACAAGAGAATATTATGTTCATAAAAACATCTACAACTAAGCAGATGAGATTTGACAGACATAAAATGAAAGGTGAATATTTAACACAGCACTCAGTGATTGAAACTGTAGATTCGTTTAAGGACCTGGGTATAAGGGTAGATCCAGTCTGAGTTTTTCTTAGTTAGTGATAGTTATAATACTATAAGTTGTATAAAAAGATGTAGTCTAAGAAATCAGACATGATTAAGTCATTATTTGTTAACATATTAGGACTAAACTTGGAGATAGAATAACAATATGGAAACCTTATAAGAAAACAAATGTGAGTAAGTTGGAAAGTGTACAGTGGAAATATATCAAGGGCATCCATGGATGTAAAAAATTAAGTTACTATAATAAACACTAAAGTAGCTGAACTTGTACAGTGTCTAGACATTATTCAGGTATATAGGGCTTTTAAAGACGACTACCTCTGAAAATGTTTGGGGTTATCAAAAAGTAGCAGAAAAATCATTAGACAACCTATGTAAAAGAATCTATAGGAATGAGAAGTGTACTAATTGGTGCTATGACAGAGTAGCTGATGTCTTGAATAGGCTACTAATTTACATTAAAATAAGCATTAGTTTAGATGTTTTAAGAACAGCCTGGACACTTATTATGGTAACAACTGTTTTGGTATACTGGCAAGCTAGAAGGGCATTAATGCCCATGCATATAGTATCTGTATGTATGGCTATAATAGTGCTACCAGCAACCAAACAGTATGTTGTTGTATCTTTCGGCTTTTCCCGGTTAGGGGTCACCACAGTGGAACTCCGGTCTGCTAATGATTGGCAGTAGATTTTTACATGCCGAGTTGCCAGCCCTGATGCACAACCTTCAACGAAGGTACACCCATTCACGCATGTCTCCACACAGCAGACGCTTTAGCTGAGAATCGAACAGGACAATGTCTTACTGTGAGGCGACAATGCTACCGCAGCACCACAACCAAACAGTATACCCTAGAAAATTACAATGCCCACAGTGGTACAATATGGCAATACAAACAATGAATCATATTAGTGAAATCCATTGCAGGGATTAATTTATAGTTGTGCAGCATGGTACCAGCTGTGTTTTATTGAAACACATTTTAACCATTCGTAGAGTTCAAATGTGCATCACACATAATAGGGCCAATTTAACACTGTCCATATTACATCTGTCACAGTTATAATGCCTAGTCATACAATATACCATATATGCTGTACAACACCTACTTTTTCAATAAATAAATCTAAATCTATATATTTATATAGCTATACATTTATGCATCTATCTATCTATGTATCTACCTATCTACATCTATGCATATAGGCAGTAGTAGTTGAGGCGCTGCAAACAGTCCTCAGTTAACCTTCTCATTACTATGGCAGTTTGCAGCATCTGTGGGAAGAAGGGATGTACTAAATTAATGCACTGCAGGTAAAGTATAGATGTAATGTTTATTATATTGTATAATAATCTGGAAGCATTATAGCATTCCTGCACTCATGGTCCATCAAGGCTCGCACCCTTACAGCTTCTTGAGTCTCAGTATCTTCTATTTATGGGGGTGCTCCTCAGCTAACCTTGGAATACCCATGTTTTGGGAGTGCTAATAATCTGTTGTCAATTATATGTCCTGTATAGACATCCTTTTCGGCAGTGGGAACTTTTCAATCAAGGGTTCATGACCTGGAAGGTTCTGGCCAACAAATAGTTTAATTCACATTCAATCCACACTGGTGACCAATATCTTCTCCAAGTTTCCATTTTGACCAATATGGCACAATGGGCACACATGTTTGATGTCAAGGCAATAGTAAAATGATTTGGTGTGTAACCTGTCATTTATCCATGTTGCTGTGCATTCACCCTGTCAAGATTCCCCCATATTGTACCATTGCCTATGTGTATATCCTGAATTAAATTTCCATGCTATTCCCTATGCACACCTCTGAATGCTGCTGACATGCTATGCACTTCACCACTGGATGCATTTGTCTTTTCTATGACACACAGGTGTTGTGATTCATGAAAATTTTAGTGCCCTAGTACTTATTATGTATGAATATTCACCAGACTATGTTTAAATCTCATTGGCATTTTCAAAACACCAGCTATGGATCATATACTGTTTGTGGAATGATTGACAAATCCTGTTGCAGTGTATCTGTGTATTAGTAATGCAGTTTGAGTGGACAGTAAATGACTCCTTAAGTTTATTATTTGAGTACCTGCAGCCAGTGTTTTCCCAGCAATCCAAGGCATACCTGTCTGTGAGTGTAGTCTCACTAATGTGGTGCACACTACATTGTTTAATATCACAAGTGTTTTCTTCCAATGGTTGATGAGAAAAGGATGTTCAGCTTTAATTACCAAGACAAAGGGGTTCCTTGAGGTCATCCAAGGACATGGGTAGCTCCTGATGGGTTGTAGTGAGAACCATGAAGAGATGCAGAGAAGGTATGTATAAATCACTGCTGATGTCCATAAGGTTAGTGGCCACAGTCAAGAAATGCAGGCAAAAGTTAACAGACTTGAGGGACTGTGCTAAAAGGACTGTGTATCTGCTGAAGGCTATCCTTGGCCATGAGCTCACCCCTCCTCAGTATATGCTGCTAATATATGACGAGAAACTCTTACTGGTTACTTCTCTAGAAGTGTCCATTACATGTATCTTGGAAGGAATGGAGTTTGAGACCTCTGTCAGAGGAAATAATTCAATGAATGGTCCATAGATGAAAGGATAAAAAAAATAGGGTCATACACAAAACACTGATCAATAAATGAGAACAACTAGGTGTTGATGTACTCTTGATAACTATTTGCATGGTTTACAAATAGGACATGGCAAGTGTCATAAAGCAACTGTACAGCTGAAATTCTTGGTTACATTAAGGGTATCCCAAAGGGCTCTGTCCTAGGCCCTTACTTGTTTTGACTATTTTTCAGACCTAACGTTTTCATCTGAGGTGTTTTACAGTCTATATGCAGATGACCTGAAATCGGGTAAACTGGTTACATGTGCTACAGATGGGTCATGTCTGCAAAAGAACTTGACTAAATTAACCATTTGGACACATGAGAATAATATGCTGATAAATGTATAAAAACTAGGCATATGAAATCTGGAGACATGAACTGAAAGGTGAATATTTAATGCAGCACATAGTGACTAAAACTGTAGACTCATTCAAGGACTTGGGTATATGGGTAGATACAGCTTTGAGTTGTTCTAATCATATCAACCAGTTGGTTAATGATACTTATAGAACTATAGATTGTATAAAAGCATCTCTAAAGTCTAGGAAATCAGAAATGATGAAGTCATTGTTTGTTAGTTATGTTAGATCCAAACTTGAGTATGGCATAACAATATGGAAACCCTACAAGAAAACAAGCATGAACAAACTGGAAAGAGTACAGCAGAAATATACCAAGGTCATCCATGAATGTGGACATTTAAGTTATTATGAAAGTTATTATGTCAAAGGCATTTGATGCTATCTCTCACCAGCAACTGCTCATTCTACTCTCCTCAACTGGATTCTCACAATACTCCTTGTTGTGGTTTCTTAGTTACCTATCTGGAACGTAACACGCCATTAAATGGCAACAAACCTACTCATCCTTTTAACCAATTACTGCAGGTGTCCCTCAGGGCTCTATCCTTGGTCCTCTCCTATTTAATATATTTATTAAATATTTACCTCCATACCTCCACTTACCATGCTAGTTTAGTTCAGTATGCAGATGACTCAACATTAATATGTGCAGCCTCAACAATAAATAAGCTCCAAGACATTACCCAAAAATCTTTCTCATCTGTAGAAACCTGTCTCAAGGAATCAAACCTCCTACTGAACCCCAAGAAAATTAAGTTAATGTTTTTTACCTCAAAAAGTTACCAAAGTCAAAATCAGTCTTTCACCATAAAGTCAGCAAATAATACTTTCATTGAATCTGTAACTCACAGTAAACTTCTGGATGTTATAATAGATGACAATCTCAAATATGACTAACATATATTGCACACCATTAAATCTACTCACCAGAAACTATGCTCCCTTTACAGGATCAAAGGATTCCTTACAGATACTGCAAGAAAAACTATAGCCACCATCTTCTTATTGCCAACTGTCTTATATGCCACTCCTATCCTAACACACATAAAGGATAGCCAAAAAAAGAAACATACCTCCTGCTACAATAAAATAGCTAAATTTACCTCTAATCTCCCTCACAGGGCCCACCATTGTCATAGCTTCATGCACTTAAACTGGCTTGAACTACACAATTGCCTAACATATTTACAACTAACTACAGCACACAAACTCATTTATCATCCATAAAAATGTCCTGTACTACATAAATTATTACTGACCTACTGTCCAGCAAGGGACCTCCGCTCTAATAACAATTCTTATTATTTGGAAATAAGTCAAATAATGTTCAAGGAGACTCATTCTACTCCCAGGACATTGCTAAAGTCTGGAATAGTATCCACACACAAATAAAACCCTCCAACAAATTCAAAAGTTTTAAACTATTGCATAAAAAAACTTCTTAACCAATCCTGGTCCTGCACATGCTCAAAACAGAGTTGAGACTTTGTGTTCACCATAAGATTCTCTCCAAATACCCTCCTTAAACAGAATACACTTAACCTCTCACTGAAACGACAAAGCAATTTTTATACATAACTGATGCATTTACAATCCACTAAGCTGCACATACACTTTCTCTTTTGTAACTTCCACCTCTGTACAATCTTAGAATGTATAATGTAGCTACTATTTGTATAAATGTACATAGAAATTCTTATACTGAAAATGGGTATTACACAATCGGACTTTCCATGTAAACAAAGACAAATAAAAAGAAATGAATGAACAAATACATTAATAAATAAATAAAGGCTAAAGTATCTGAACTTGTACAGTGTCTCCTATAAATATCTAAGAGGAGATCTTATTCAATTATGTAGGGCATTGATATACAGCTACCTTTGGGAATGTTTGGGGTTATCAAAAAGAAGTAGAGAATCATCAGACAACCTATGTAGACGATTCTATAGGAATGAGAAGCGTACTAAATCGTTCTCTGAGAAACCAGCTGATGCATGGAACAGACTGCCAAACTACATTAAAGCAAGTACTAGTTCAGATATATTTAAGAACAAGCTGGACACGTTATGGCAACAACTGTTTTGTTATATTGGCAGGCTAGAAGGGCATTAATACCCATGCTTGAAATATTTGTTTTTATGCATGTATGTGTGTGTATGGAATTATTACATTCTATTAATACATGATGTGAGAACATAACTGTTTTCAAACCCAAGATAAACTATATCCGTAACTATGAACAAGTACCTACTCATACCTAACACCTTCTTACTATGCCTTCCTAACCTATTCATACTTTACAGCTTCTTACTCTGCCTTCTTAACCTATTCGTCCATTACACCTTTTTACTCTGCCCTCTTAACCTAATCATACCTGTTGTTTTTTTGGCAGCAACACAGTAAAGACTGTAAGTTATTGATTCATGGTTTACATCCATTGCGGTCTATGGCATTAGAGTGTCAGTTAGCATAGGTAAGCACTGTGAGGCTGCACAACTGTGTGTGTGTGTGTGTGTGTGTGTGTGTGTGTGTGTGTGTGTGTGTGTGTGTGTGTGTGTGTGTGTGTGTGTGTGTGAGTGAGTGTGTGTGTGTGTGTGTGTGTGTGTGTGTGTGTGTGTGTGTGTGTGTGTGTGTGTGTGTGTGTGTGTGCGGATATGCGCACATACGCGTATGCACTTGTACATGTGTGTGTGTGTTTGTGCATCTGTAGGTGCATGTGTGTATGTGCATGTTTGTGCATTTGTGTCTGGGATGGTATTTTAGGTACACTGGAGGAACACTTTGAGCAGTTATTCTAACTGTATTATGTCTGAATCAGAAAAATGAAAAGGAGTCATTAATTAGCTTTGGCTCAGTGTGACTCATTCAGTTTTCTTAAGCACTTGTTATTACAATCATGCGCAAGAGTTCACCAGAAAACCACTAGTAGAGCTATGGCAATAACTTATCTGAATACTTCCCTTAGCTTTCCTAAACTTAATGTTATTCACAATTTCATAGACGATCTATTGCAGGTTTTTTCTCATTTGAGTCAAACAGCTTGAAAGTGTTCTCTAGATTCTCTTCACAATACAAATGCACATACACCTTTTACTGCAATGGGAAAAAGTGCTGTATAAATATCATAACTATATTGTTTTGTTATAAAATGAGAGCTAAAACCAGTGTTTATCTGAAAGTAAAAATTAAGTTTTGGAAAATATGAAATGAGATAAAAATTATTGCTGAAAGTTTAAAATTTGCATTCAAAAATTCAAGATACATATGTTTCTTGAACAGTTCATAGGTTCATAGGTAGGTACTAGGCTATCGGCCCAAGGGCCTACGTAAGCCTAGCCAACAAGGTTCCCTGGCTTACGCCACCCAAGAAAGTTATTTTCCTGTGCCACTGTCGAGTAGAGACACAGAAGTGATCCCCGGGGTGTATTTCCATTTCCCATCCACTCATCAAGATTTTTCTTGAAGAGTGCTAGTGAAGAACTTTGCTTGACATAGATGGGTAGTCTGTTCCAGAGTATGGGAAGTCTCTGGGACAGGAATCTATCCCTCCAGCATGTCCTGTTTATTGTGGTGACAAGGGTTAGGTCCCTAGAGTGTGTAGCTCGGAGGGATTGGGATTTCTTTAGGTGTAGCATGTCCAACAGCTCTGGGTTTGATATAGCTTTATATGTTAGGCAGGGATCACCTCGGAGTAGGTGATATGCTACAGAGTAAAGCTGGAGTTTTTTGAGGCGGTCAGTGTAGGGCATTTGTTTGAGGCCAGTAATCCTCTTTGAGAGGTACTTCTGTGGCCTTTCCAGCTGCTGCAGATGTCTTGTGAGGTACATTCCAAAAGGGGCGTTGTACTCTATAATGGGTCTAATGAGTGTCGAGTAGAGGAGAACAATGACCACTTTTTTCCTGGATGAGAACCCTTTTATGATGAGGTGTGCCACGTAGAAGGACTTCCTGACTACTGTGGCGATGTGACTATCAAAGGAGAGACTACTGTCCACCTGGGTCCAAAGGTCTCTGATCACTCATTCAGTGTTAAGTAGATTGCCGCCTATGTGGTAGTTCATGGGTACAGAGTTTTTACCAAAGAGGATGACACTGCACTTTTTAGCATTGAGCTTGAGGCCATGGCTCTGACAACAGGCATCTGTCTCAGTGAGGCCCTTCTGTAGGATGTCCACATCATTTGGGGACTTGACTATGGCTCCTAGTTTGCAGTCATCTGCGAACTTTGTTAGCCAGAGGCCTTCTGTGTTAGCCTGTACTTCAGAGAAGTGGATACCAAACAGGAGAGGTCTTAGGATGGAACCTTGTGGTACTCCACTTGTCACTGCTTTGAGGTCAGATTTGGAGTCTGCAACTTTTACAGTGTGGGTTCTGTCAGTGAGCCAGTTGGCAACCCATCTTGTGACATAGGGATTTATACCTAGTTTAGTGAGTTTAGCTATAATTCCAGAATGAAGGATGGTGTTGAAAGCCTTGGCGAGGTCAAGATAGGCTGTGTGAACCACCTTACCCTCATTTACGGCTTGGGTGACTGCCTCAAAGAAGTTAATCAGGTTCAGGAGGTCTGATCTGCCTTTCACAAACCTGAACTGGGTGGGATCCAGAGTTTGGAGGTTACCAATGTCTTTGTTTATGAATTCCATGATGATACATTCCATGGCCTTGCAGACCAGGCTCGTCAGGCTAATAGGTCGATAGTTCCCGGGATCAGTGGTGGCTCCCCCTTTGTGGAATGGGATAACTGTTGCTGTGCACCATTCAGTGGGCATAAAGCCTGATGCAAGGCTATTATTGAACATGGTGCTTAAGTGGGGAGCCAGTTCGTTCTGAAGTTCATGAAAAATGCAGCCTGGGATGTTGTCCGGTCCCATGGATGCTGTGTTTTTGGCTTTAGAGAGTGCAGCTTTTACCTGCATAGTTGTGATTACAGGGACTCTGCATTCTTCATGTATAGATATGTGCATTACGTAGTTTGAGTGAGTGCTGTGATATGTGACATCTGGTTACAATTATGAACTATAAAATTATGGTGCACATTAAAAATATGAAGCTAGACAGCTGTGTACTTATTTATAGTTTGCAGGTAACATTAGAATACACTGTCACTTATAAGTAATATGTATATTATTATTATGAAGACAATAGTATTATATTATGTGTACACTTAGTGTAACCTTTTTGAGTAAATAGACAGCACAAGCATAGTGGTCGGGCAATTCTCGAATTCAGAAAGTACACACATTGTGGTAACCTTTATGAATCCAGACTGCCCACTTTCATTGTTCACTTTTACTGTATGAACATCCTTTCCTTTTTTTACATACAAAATGTTGATCCTCTTGTTCATTTTGTCTGCTGTTGTTTTATAAATTTAAGTAATAACATGTGTCTTCTTGCTGCATAATTACTAAAAATACTCTTATGAATTTTGTACTTAGACAATCTGTTAATGACTTATTTGTGCCTTTTGGCATCAGTTCAGGTAGAAAATTGTGTTATACAAGTTTACTAACCATGTAAAAATAAATAAATATAAATAGCCAATAAGGGAATTACCAGAGTATAATATGTAAATGAGTATGTGAATAGCTCATCCCACAGTTTTATTCCACAATGTCATACCATTTCAAAACACTAACTCTGTAAAGAAAGAGAATTTCAATAGCCATATGCAGTCATTAGATTGCACCTACCACAAAGATCATCTATATTCAGTTTCTATGGGGACTGCTGTTGTTAAACACTAGTCATAATAGGAAATATACTGCATGTGGAGAATGTTATCTGAATTACATGGGCATACCTTTCTGCAAGCACAATGTCTCCTTTCTTTCTAGAAAAAAAATGCAATCATCACCGCAAAAATGCTGCATGGACAAGGACAAAATGGCACTGTCAAATTCAATATTTAACTAAGTGTAAATATTTAAGAGTAAAACAACACTGATAGGTTCGGTATGAATGGAATATTCAATTTTTTATTATTATTTATTTATTTGGCATTTGTTGACCAGGTTAGCCTGACTGAGCCAAGGCCCTTTTTTCAGTGGAGGCCCGAGGAGAAAAGCTCCACACAAGTATTACAAACATATGGAGTAGTGAATACAATGATACAGTAAGATACATAAACACATAAACCTAATACTAGTAATGATGTACATTATTTACACAAATGCAGTTGTACAACATTTTTAGTAAGAAATATTGCAGGTTAATTGAGATATCACTTATTTTAATTAAGCAGGATCTTCATTATGACATCACGATAAGTTGCAAAATATTCATTATCCAATTTAATTCAAAGTGGAATATGCATTGCTTGTATCCAATATATTTATACAGAATTAGCATTATATCAGGATTAAAATATTAATTTCTGAAAAAAGTGACTTTCCATGTCACTGAAAACTCACCACTAACAGTCTATATTCATCAGTCAATATTTATCAACAATCTTTACCTAGCTATTCCTCAGGCAACATGCATACAATATGCAGATGATTCTACTTTAATCTGTGCAGCTGAATCTTCATCAGAATTACAATCCCTAACTCAGAAAATATTTAACATAGTTGAAACCTGGTTCTTAAAACGTTGCCTTCTCTTGAATCCCAAAAAAAAAACAAAGCTTCTTCTCTTTACAACTACCCGTAAATCCATGCCCTTAGATTTCTCTGTCATTTCTAACAATGGCACCCTCATACCCCTGATTCTACCACCAAACTCCTAGGAATAACTATAGACAATCACCTCAGCTTTGATAACCATATTAACAATACTATAAAAACAGTCAACAGAAAAATGGGCTCCCTATACAGGATTAAATATTTTCTCACTCCAACCATCAGAACTACTATTGCCCACTCTCATCTAATCTCGACACTCCTCTATGCCTCACCTATTTACACCAACCTATCCAAGAAGAATCTCCTTAAACTCACTGCATCTTACAACAACATTGCCAGATTTGCTACTGGTAATCACTTCAGAACTCATCACTGCCAGAATCTAAAACAACTAGGATGGCTTGAACTGCAAAATCAGCTTTATTTTAACCAACTAACCATTGCTCATAAGATCCTCAACCAGCCCAACAACACTCCTATACTCTCAAACCTCATTACTCCGTATAAAAATCTGAATGCATTACACTCAGCTAACAAACCTCTACTTAGTATTAGTAAGTCTAATAACATGGCAGGAAACTCTCTTTTCTCTTACACAACTGGGAAATACTGGAATCTTCTACCTAGTGATCTTATATCACTTCCTTCCCTACCCCATTTCAAACAAAAACTCAAAATACACCTTAGAACACACTGGTTGTGCCCTTGCACTAACCCTGACTAACATATTACCTCAGTGACTAAGTTTCTCCTAACTCATCTTTAATTATAATTTAATGCTCTTTCTGCAAACTTTAGAAAAATAGCAAACCCACTTTAGTGATGTTCTACCTCACATGGATATCTTGAGCAACATGTTATCAATACTCTTATGCAACCACTCTCATGAAATTGTAAACCTTAAGTTTAATCTACCTCATGTGAATATTTTGTCCCACATTATTGTAAATATTTGTCTTGTAATAAACTGTAAAATGTTTGTATCTACTGCTATGTTAACTTGATTGTAACCTGACAAACACTGTTTTGTATTTGTAACCTTATACATTTTGTTATAATGTGTCTGTCTTTGGAGCTTTTCTTCCAGGGTCTCTACTGAAAATGGACATATATCCAGTTGGACTAGCCCGGTCAACAAATGTAAAATAAAATAAAATAAATAAAATAAAAAAATATTCATAAAAATAGCAAAATAGCATAGTAAAATTCATTGCTGAGCTGAATGTAAGTTACCTTTATAACAGAAGGGCAGCCTAAGGTACAGTGCATGACTAAAGAGTCAGTTATATCTCACTGAAACTGTCACTAAGAATGGTTAAAGTGAGATTGAAATATATGCATTAAATGCAGTTTTGCAAGTTCTTTTTACTGACCATTTGGAAAGTTGTATTCTGTTGGATTCTATTTCATTTCTACATAAGGTAGGCCTATCAGCTTCCTACACAATGGGGAATGCAAGTCTAGTATATATTTGCATTGTATTAGAAGTATATCAGAAATAATTATATTATTAGTATTATTATTATTATTATTATATCTTAATAAAAGAGACTTGGCTGTCACTAGAAATATGGGGTCTACTTTTAAATTTCAAAGTTTCAAAATTTCGAATTTCTTATGGTCAAGACCATAAAATCAAAATTTTTAAACTTTAAAGTGTTGAAATTCAGATTGCCATACAGGCTTTTCCCCTGCAAAAACATAAAAACTGATTTTTTTTTCTTTTTTTATATTTACATTTTGAAGTTTTAAAATTTTGATTTTCATGGTCTTGACCATAAGAAATTCAAAGTTTTTAAATTTTGAAATTTAGAAGTAGACCCAAAATATGACAGTATCCTCTTCACAAGTAGTATTTCAAATGAAATGGCATAGATAACAACAAAGTGAAATGTGCACGTCTTTAAATGTAGCGTTACCATCTAAGTGCAGTATTTCCCAAGTGTCATAAGGTATTTTATTCTGAGAACTGGGTTGGGAAATGTCCATTTTAGAAATATCATTGTACGCTGGTAAGGACCACTATCAGGTCTACATAGCCATTAGCGTGCTCATTTTTTTTGTCCTCTGACATATATGTAGACATAATGTCTGACAACTTCAGTAAATACCAAAATCATATTTTTACCCTGTTGGTATAAGAAAACAACTTTAAATAATACAAAATGCTGTTAACAACTTTTAAAACTTTTAAAATTCTTTCATTTGGTATAAAAAAACATTGCAGAAAATGTTATGCTCTTAATTATTAACTTCGGGGGGTTTGCTTAAGATAGCTAAAGCATCAAATTTCTACACAGGGCTTCTGTAATTCAACTTTCCCCTAGCATAACTGACCTTTTCCCTATTTGCAGCTTAAATGTGGAATTAAAGCTGTTATATAACATGCACACAGCACCCTGAGCAGAGCTGCCTTCTTGTTTTGCTCACTTCAACTGTATTAATTTCATTCATCTGTTTGAAGCTGGAACACTTAGTGCCCTTCTGTGGATAAAATTAAGTCCCTTTAAAAAATGAAGCTTTAAACTGTGATTTGTATAATTTCTCCCTGGCTGCATTTGTCGATTAAGAATTGTCAGTAAAAGAGCAACTGAGTTGGTGTGAAGCTGTTCAGAGACACTTCTGTTAAGTCAGTTAAAAAAAATTAAACTAAAACAATAGTGTTAAATTAAATAAAATAATTAAAACAAAAAGTAAAGTACTTATTAAGGCAGGCATGGATGCACATCTCCCCGGTACAGTGGCTATGGACAAATTCCAGTATAATGTGAACTCTGCGTCATTATCGGTAATATAATCTGTTTCAGCTTCCTGACTGCATAGTGCTAACTGAAGAAGGAAAAGCTTTTACAAATGAAGGTGTTGATATAAACAGGGCTTGATGATGTAATTCTGAGTAACAGTTTTGTTTTAAGATTGGGATGGTGCAATAGGTCTTCTTGAGTTCTCTTGGCTAAGTCCCATTTATTGTAACCATAAAGACCCCTGCCGGAAGCATAATCTTGTATTATACAATTATTCAAGCACTGCTGTTTACAGTATGTAACATAAGTAATTTGCATGGAAATCCCTGCAAAGAAATGGGTAATTATTCTTTATTTGTGTGGCATGATAGTGATGCATTGAATGAGCAAATCATTGCTACACCAGAACAACAACAAACCTAATAAAGCATGCACAATAAAGTACCGGGAAAGATGCAGATGTCAGTTGTACTGCAGAAATATAAAACCAAATATTTATCATGTTGACAATGCAGGAATGTTGTTTATGCTGAACATTATACTATACAAAACTAAATATGAGTAATCATATATAAGGAAAGAAATTCTGCAACATCAGGGGTTCTGCATTTATGTACACAATTTTTTTATGTACTAAATTAGGGCTAGCATATTATCTGTGCACATGGATATATTGTTGAATGTTTAATATGTATGAGCATAATACACAGCCATAAATAATTCCTTTTCTAGATTTGCAGTATGGTGTTTAAAATTATTTGTCTCATTTATATAGCTAAAACCATTTGTCTCATTTATATAGCTAAAACCATTTCAGTATCTGACAACTAAGAAAGAGCACAATATACGTAGTGCTGTATATGTAAATGTGTAAATTAGACTTACATTGTATGGTAAATTATCCTGAGAATAGAAGCACTGCAAGACTGCAATCATGAGTCCTGGAATTATAACATTTCTAATGAAACTGTAAAGGTCATGGGGGTGATGAATGGGAACGTCTGCATGATTAAAAAGTCAAGAAACACCCTTCTTGAAAGGAAAAGCTCATCATAGCCGTGTCATATCTCTCAAATCATTCTTTCGTGTGTTAATCACATTCATTTTCAGATGTTAATTGAATCTGGCTTGTTTATTAACTGAGAATTAGGTCTTTGTAGGAACCCTTTTTTGGCCACAAAAAAGACCAATGGCAGAAGAATAAAAAGAAGTGTTTTTATCATGTTAGCTACATAATAAAGATTATTCCATAGTAAGTATAATAGGAAATATGTACTGTGCAGTCAGCTTGGTAAGTATGACAAAAAGTCTAAAGAGATTATATACAAATACTATATATGGTAAGAACATACATGTGCATGATTTTGCATCAGTGTTCAAGTTCAAGAGGCACCACTAGTGAAATATCTAGTGGTACCAGTGCAGAAAGTGGTCAGATCATGCACTGGATGTGGTAGAAGTTCAAATAGATGATCAACAGATAAGATGAGTGAGGCTGAGGAAGGCTGAGTAAGAAATTGAAGAATTATTCTTGTGAAGAGAGGCTTTAAGGTGCCAGTTTATGGTTTCTCCCTGGGCGCTCTGAGGAAGATGGATGTGATGGGAAAGGGGATGAATGAAAAGGGGAGATTAAAATCAAGGTAGCATGCCAGGAGATGTTGAAGGGGAAGTAGCAAGGGGTAATAAAAATAAATGGTGACATGAGGAGAATAGAAGGAAGTGACAAGGAAGAAGAAGAAGGACGGAAATGGTTTAAGGAGACAGGACAGGAAGAGAAACAGACTGAATATATAATATATCAGTACAGTGTCATTAGATAAAGTAAGGGTTAGCAAAGCTCAGGATACAGAGTGTGGATGGACAGGAAGTATTGTCTAGCTAGGAGATGAGCAAGAACACAGACATGTGTTCATTAAGTGTTGTTTTAATTGAGGCTTGAAATAATTCACCTAAAGAATTTGTTTAAGGGCAAGGGGAATGGAGTTTCAGAGTTTAGAGATAAATAGATTCACCAGCAGAGTCATTTGATTTGGTTATTAGGAGAGCCATTTTTTTTTACTGAGTGAAAGGGTTTTTTGGTGAGTTGTATTGAATGGTGTGAGTTAGTCTAGGGTGTTTTTCAGGTCTGCAATAAGTGTTTTAAATAGCAGAGAAGGTGTCGGGGAGTGAGTCAGTTCTATCCAGTGTAGCTGCTTTAGTGCTACACAGTGGTGAGATTCGTATGTTGCATTAGCTGCAAATTTAGGCACTTTGTTGTAGCAATGGCTCAATGTGATTGTAGGGATAGTTTAAAAGTTTTTTTTCCACTGAATTTCAAGTAGATTGTGTTAATTTTGTATAGGCTAAGTTGTTAATAGTCAAAAAAAGCCAACATTTGGCATGTCTACAGCTAGTGGGGTTTGGCTTTATTGACCTAAATGTATCCCTAATGACTTAAAAAGTTAAAAGTCAGGGCATTCAGAAGTCATGTAGCTGAAACACTATGTCCTTAAGAGGTTATTTGCATGTATCCCATGGACCTCCACTGCAGAAATCTTAGGGTGTTATATAGTGAAGACTCTAGCTTGGCTAGGTCTTTCTTCCAATTTTTACTGAATGGGTTGTTTGCATGTCTGTTTGGCTTTAAAGTTAATAAATACTCATGCATATATATTAATGTGTACATATGCACATACATATAAAACAGGCAATCTGCCTTGTAAATTCCTCGGATGTAAGGCATACTCTTATCAGGTACCATATGCAGTAAGATATTCACACATACAGCAGGTTTTCATGCAAAGGCAGCATATTATTTACAACTTCAGTTCAGCCTAACTACCTGCAAAGAATCCTTCCTACAGCCAGCCTCTGTCTCCTGAAACAGTCTTTACAGACAAATGACTGATCTACAGAATAATCCTCTGTTTTTTGCCTTGGACTTTCCTGCCTTTTGGCTGTAGTCATACAGGTATGCAGAAGGCTGGCACAGTAATAGGGTTTCCAGACTACACGTTATAAAAGAAAACTGTTACTTATCACCTAGTTATGTTATGCAGCCTTATGTTCAATTACAATTAAAGTACCACTGATTAGTTATTGTAAACAGTACTACGTTGTGCAGTTTTGTGGCTCAGTGGTTAAGGCTTCTGCCTGAATGATCCACGGTCAATGTTCAGTTGTAATATCCAGTCACTATCCATGTGAAGTTTATGTTATCTCCATAGCTGCATGGATTTATATTTTTGTTTCATTCTGTCTTCTCAAAACATGCTGATTGACTGGCTGCTGTGTCCCACATTTTAGTGAAAAATGTAAAAATCTGAGTTACTAAATGACAAGCATCTGGGGATTAGTACCTTACAGTTACCTCTCCAGTGAAACAGCACTGTAATGGGATACCACATCGAGAACATCATGTACAGCTGTTTCGTCTTTAAGACTGAATGAGATAAAGCTTATAACGGAATAGCATCTGCTTTCACAGAATCACTGTGCCTAGCTATAATTTAACACCTGTTATAAGCATCATTATGTAGACATAGTATGCATTTCATTTGCTCACCTTAGTCACAATTGTTTTACATTGATTTCCTTGTGGGAATATTAACATCTGATTTACTCCTACCTGTCTACCTGTTCAGAATGTGGATTATGTAATGGAATCCTACATGGGGATTCCTGATGATATCAAAGGCTTTCTATTTATAAATAACTATACCCTTAGCTGAATCGATCAGAAGCTACATATAAATGAACATACATCACTTACTTCCTAGTACACAGTGCTATCCTATGAATGTACCTTCTTTTATAAGACTGATAACATGTACAGCAGGCTACTTATAACTTTAACAACAAGCTGATTGAAATACTCTCTTAGTGCATATTGAATGTAGAAAAGAGTCGTAATTTATTATTACAATATGCTAGGTTTGGACTGAAAAAACAAATAACTCAGTTGATTCAGTATTTCAGTGAGGACAGAAAAGTCATCCTTTGTGTTAGTAATACATATGACTACATTTTCTTGTAGAAGCACATGAAATGGTAAGCAGTAAATACATTCCAGAAGGTTTAATATGTAGAGTTAAATACAAAATATATTTTGGTTATCGAACTTTAACACCAGAGATTATACACAGTTTGCTATTATACATAAAAGAATCATTGTTACTTTAACAACAAAATTAGCATAAGGAAGAAGAGAAGAGAAGAGAAGAAAAATGATGCTAAGTGACTAGAAAGAAAGGGTGTGTATAACAGACAGATGGAAGAGAAGCATTTATGGATAACCACAAAAATATGGATGGACACAAACAGACAAACTAAACTAATAATGTATGAGTATGAAATCAAAAGAAGACATACAAAATGCAATAAGCGAACATTCCACAGTATATAACATCTGAAAAGATTTTTATTTTCTATTCCTGAAAAGATTCCAGTATGTGAAACAGGTGGGACTTGGGAGAACACATTGGAATACAGGCAGCAGTAATCACATTCCAGAAACTTCCACATATCCATTAACAGTGCACTGAAGCTGTAAACAGTCAAACTTTAAATGCATTTTATGCAATAAACATTTTGCAGTGATTGTTGTCATCACATGTGTTTGCTAGTATGCTCGTTTGGTCATGTCAGACATTTTTATAGTGTGACATGATTAGGTTTTTATATGTTTGTACTTATACTGTGGTTGATTTTGAAGGAATCCATTATCTCTCTTTTCTGGGATGAAAGCACTTAACCAATAAAACAGTTTTGGTTCTATTGGTGGATGTTTTTGGTTGTTGTATGGATGACAAGGAGGGACTGACTGGTTCACTCATGGTGGAGATGTAGTATCCATAAATAAACATATCTATGTCTGACAGTGCAAGCATTCAATAAAGTTAAAAAGATATTTCCCTTTCAGTATGTCACATTTTCCCAAATTAAAACTGGTTCAATCTTCTGATAGGAAAGTGTTTAGTTGTGGTAAAACTAGAAACAAGCATTCATTGTTACAAACCTCTAACATCAATTATCTCAATTCCACAATTATGGCTGGTAAGACTTTTTTTTCATTTTCCTGTAATACATTTTACTGATGAATTATCATATTACAGAGAAAAGTTTCACTTGGTGTGGATGCTCTCATGATGACTGACACATGGAATGTAATTTATCTATTTATTTATTACAGAATTATTCTACATAGTCAGTACCAACTTTTAGATACATTCAAAAAGTAGTAACTTATTTAACTATGCCCACGAGGGAACCAAATTCTCAAGAATAAACACTGCAAGAAAAAGATGAGATGTGAATAAAACTCTCTGTAAGGATTAGACAGCAGGCTGTTTTTCCATAGGACATTCCAAATCATTTGATGAGCTCTATGTCACAGATACAAATACCATTGTCTACTATATATTTCAAGTGTGTTATAACTAGTAAATTTCTAAGGGTATATGGGGGTATATGTGCACACCCATCATCAACATCTCATCATTATCAGTAACACAATTTTTCCCATTTTCTGCATAGGGTCGGGAGGCTGTGTCAACTGTTGCCATCTCTCTCCGTTCACTGTCACTCTCCTACAGGAACGAGTCTTCTCTCCCACAATCCATCGGCCTCTTTGCTGGATGCCCTCATTTCCTCTTTTGTTCCTCCAGTCTGTCCAAAATCTTCATCACCAGATTGTCTTCTGCATTTCTGCACATGTGCCAGAACCACTACAATCTGTTCTCTTTGACCTTTTCTGTAACTGCAACTACTTTAACTTCTGCTCTTATGTCTTCATTTCTTCATCTGTCCCACAGTAAGCATCCTACTATCTATCTCAGGAAATTTATCTTCATCGTCTATAGCTTCCTCAACTGCTTTGCCTTTATCATCCAGATTTCTGTACCACACGGTAATACAGGTCGTGCCACTGTTTTGTACACCATACTTTTCAGCTTTCTTGGCATTCTTCTGTCATATACTACCCCTGACACTCTGTGCCTGTTGGCTGCAAGCCCTTTGATTCTAGGATTGACTTCCTCATTCAGACTTCCATTCTCCTCAACCACCCCTGCCAAATACTTGCAGCTGTTAACCTGTTCCATTATTTTAGCTTCTGTCTCAGTCTTCTGATTTTCCCCATTTGCTGCAGCTACATCTGTGTTATCTGTACTCAGTTTCATCCTGTGTGCCTTTGTTTTGCCTTCCATTCCCCTATATTTTGCTGAAGTTCTTGCTCAGAACCTACTAGCAGTGCCACATCACCTGCATACAGCAACTTTGTTCACCTGTCCCCTCCAACTTGTTTCGTGATGTTCCCCATCACCAGTATGATTGCAGTGGGCTCAGAGCTGAACCCTGATGCACACCCACTGGAAACCCCTCTGTGAGACCAAACACTGCTTATTCTTGAGTAATTGACTACTTTTACATAGCTTGCGCTAATTTTACCACTGTTTCTGGTATGTCAAACCACTGCAGAATTGTCCATATCAGCTTTCTTGGGACCTTATCATATGCTGTCTCAAAGTCTAGAAATGCCCAGTTGGACTCTTTCCTCATATCTAGCTTTTTCTCAACTATTCTTCTAACTGAAAACATCAGGTTAGTTGTGCTGAATCCTGACCTAAATACAAACTATTCATCTCCCACCTTACTTTCTACTACTCGGTGTATACATTTATCAATCACCCTCTCCAGAACTTTCATGCAGTGTAAGAGGAATTGAGCTTGATACGTCTATATTGCCCACTGTTGGAAATGTCCCTTTTGATCCTCAACGCTGACACTAGTATGTTTATTCTCCAGTCATCGGGAATACACCTTTCTCTCCATACTGTTATGGGTACTGTAAAGAGACATTTCTTTCCTATTTCACACATCTTTGTCATATTTACTCTAACTTCATCTGGGCCTGCTATCTTCTGATTTCATTTTCCTTAGTGCTGTTCGTACTTCTTCAGATGTGGACTCTTCCTCTTTTTACATCTTAGGCTGTATCTTGGGCAGCACTGCTTCTCTGTGTCTGTTTTTTCATTCAGAAGCTGCTGCAAGTACTCCTTCCATTTGCATTTGATGTCTTGTGGACTGGTGAGCAGATTGTTGCTGGCATCCCTTATGAAGGATGCCTGATTATCTGCTTTATCTTTCTGTCTTTGTCTTGCGACCTGATATATCTTCTTTGTTCCATCTACTCAGTTACTTTCCAGAAGGTGCTAGAGTGCCTCTGATACCTTATTCTTTGCTACTGCAATTCTCCTCTTAGCCTCTGTTAGCCAACCAGCATTCCTTCCTAGCCTGGTCCTTATTTTCTATCTCCCACTTTGTCTTGCACTCCTTCTTTCTTATGATGACTTTCTGAACTTCTGAATTCCACAACCCACTGTCACAAAACATAACAATTTAACCTCAGTAAAAAAACATGCCCTACAAAATTGTTGGTGAAAGTATAAAAAAGCATATTTACAGTGTCAGCAAGTTCCCCTGAAAGCCACCACTCCCTTGCTTAAGTATTTAAAGGCTAAATTTAAGGAGCTGCAAGGAAAAGAGAATATCCTGCAAGGGAAAAAATAAAGCATTTAGTCATAATGAGAACTTGTCATACAGCAATAAAATGGAAAAAAAAACATTCACAGATCATTCCATTCTAGGAACTCACCTTGGGGAGAAAATGTTCAGGAAGAGAGTTTTCACCAAGTGATAAAATTTCCTCAAGAGATATCATTTCTGCAGGGCTCTAGTTTTATAGAATACCTGCTTACAAATATCTGTGAATATATCCGCTAATTCTATTTCTGGAACTTCAATGTCTGTTTATACTTTGAAGTTGGCATTAAATTTATCTGCAAGTGTTTCAGCAATATCAGTACGGCTGAAGTGAATAATTTGATATGGACCAGTTCAGAGCATTGCTGAGAGCTTTTTCTTAATCATCTGATGCAGTTAAAAAAGGATTAAGGATTAATGATTATCATTGTCGTTGGTTGATAATTTTAATTTGTTTTCTGCTTTGATTTTCTTTAGGGTACATTTCAGAGTTTTGCTGATCTTTTTGATTGAGTCTTTAGTTTGGGTAGATATTGATTTATTATAGGCCTTAATTAGTTACTTTCTTTAGTTATAAAGCTTACTAATGCCTTCATTCCAGTAAGGCTAATTATTTTTACATTCCTAAATACATTAGATTCTGAGTGGGATCACTCGGTTTATGTTATCTGTTAGATGGAAGTAAAATCCTTTGCTATAATTGGGAGCTGAGACTACATGGAAGCTGGACTTCTTGTTACTATTAGTTCTTTCCTCAACTGTGTATACCCAGTAAGTTGCTGGAGTTGTGCTGGGAGATTATACCAATTAGCAGAGATAATAATGGCAATAATGCCCCAACATTACAAAACATTTGTAGTAAAATCCAATCTGGACCACATCTCAGTTGCTCTGTTCAATGCCAGACATCTTAACAATTAATTTCTGAATGTTAAGGCTTTCCTAAAAATTGAATGCATCAATTTCTGTGGTACAACAGAGTCATTTTTTTCAGTGTGAAGAATGTGCTCAATCTTTGTTGGACTTCAGTACCTATTGCAGATTCAGACATCTGCTGAAAGCTGTGAGTGAAGATCAATATTTCTTAGGGACCCAATAACCTCCTGATAGATTCCGCATGATCCAAAAGCAGATCATATTTAATTTCAAATTAATCTAAACAAGGCAAACTATAAATTCCTAGCTTGCTATAGGTCATGTTCCTCTACCAGTGGACCATGAATGATCTGTAATGCACTTACTGAAGTAACCATTAAAAAAATGCTTTCTGGGTGATTTCAGCTATCAATTAATTCACTGCAGAACATATATGACAAAGGCTGAGCATGTGCAAAGATTCCTAGCTTTGGTAAATTCTAAATCCTTTGTGCAAATAGTTAACCAGCCCAAAATCTTCTATAACTCATCCTCACCAGAAATGTACCTAATTGCTATAGGTATGTAGTATTCTAATTTCTGGCCAAATCAGCAATCTTTCTTATAAGAGCATCTAAACCCACAATAATGATCACCTCTGAATTCAAGGACTTTATACAAACAAACCTCTTCAAACTATATGGCGAAACTAAAAGACACACACAAGTATACCTGATTTAAATGTATATTGCATATAAAGTATACCTGATTTAAATGTATATTGCATATATATATATATATATATATATATATATATATATATATATATATATACATATACGTATATACATATATATATATACATAATATATATAGACACACACATATGTATATACTTTGGATACAAGCACCAGATCAAACAAATGATATCAGCTCCAAAAAATACACATATTCTTGTCATTACTTGAAGTAACCTTAAAGAAAAGGTTTCAATGTTTAACCAGTCTATAGTTTCTTGTATAAGTGAATCACTTCCTTTCCATACACAAAACAGTCATCAGTAAATCTATGCCAAGAAATAATATTAGCTTTATTGTCTTTTAACCAGCCCATACTATCATTTTTTCTCAGATCTTGCTATCTATAAATTTGTATACTTGGGGGTCACTGTGACCACACCACTCAAACTCTAAGCACAAGAAATCTGGACAAATCATACCTAAAATATTAGGACAAATGCTCAAAATCAGAAACAAATTGCAGATATTCCTCTTATAAGCTTAGAACATTGCTAGAATAACGTGCATTAGCATACATATTCCGGAGAAAATGAAGTCTGAACTGAAATGTATGTCATTGTTTGGTGATGTCAGTCTTCAATGATTTGCCAGGAAAAACACAAATTGTATGAGGAACAGACCAAATATATGAGGCAAAAATCTGGGCATTCTGCAAAAATCTGGACAGTTGAGAGCTATGGTGGGCATGTGCCCATACCACTAAGCTGTAACCAAATTCACAGGGATTCTTTCAACAGAAATTCATAATAATTAACAAAGATCAGTATCTAGAGACATCTGAAGCTTCCAATTAAAAAAAAAAACAATGGGCTTTAATACTAAAATCATGTATAATAGAAGTATATACTAGCTCTGTATCCAAATATAACAACCTATACCTACCCATCCATATAAAGTGTTAGATCCTATTAAAAAAATCCTTACTATTTTTATTATAACTGTCTCAATCCATGGCCAGAGATTGTAGAAAAATGTACTAAATTGGCACAGGTCTTCAGTTAAAGAACATGACTTCCCTAGATAAACCTCAGGGGAGGTATCAATAATTTTATGAACTTTGGAAGAATGAAGACATGAACGGTCAGCTATATAGCTACCTCTGATGCTCTTTTCCAGTTGGTTGTAACCCCACTGATTCTAGCTTTGACCGCCTCATTCAAGTTTCCCTTTTCCTCAACCACCCCTCCCAGATACTTGAAGCTGCTAACCTGTTCTACTATTTTCCCTTCTATCTCACTTCACAGCTTCTTTTGATTCCTCCATTTGCTGTTATTAAAACTGTCTTATCTGTCCTCATTTTCATCCTGTGTGCCTTCAGTTTTGCATTCCATTCCATTCTCCCTATCCTTTGCAGAAGTATTTATTCAGAGTCTGCTGTAATGCCGCATTGTTTGCATACAGCAACTTTGCTGATATGTCCCCTCTGAACTAATGTAGTCCATCACCAGTATGAACAGCAGTGCGCTCACAGCTGGAACCTGATAAACACACACTCCCAGTGGGAGTGACTGAACCCACAATGAATGAATGATTTTATAGAAAGGGACTATGCATCATCAGAGATGTGTGCTATAGCTCAGAATACAAAGGAAGAAAGAAGTAAGAAAATAAAACCTTTTATAAAACAATGTTTTATGTATTAATAACCAAAGTACTAACATTATTCATGATAATGATTTTAGAATATCTCTGACATATTCATATAAAATATCAGATATATGTTATATTTTAAGAAAAAATGAAAACATTTTAACTGTTAATAAAGATATTGCTAAAGTAGTAGGTTTAAAACTGAACTTAAAAAATGACAGCTTTGGCCAGTCGTGTGAGTTGTAACTAGGTAGTGTGGTAATTAAACCAGCACCCCCCCCAGTACTTTACCTTACACAAGCAGTCAGCCATCTTAGTCTTGTGACTGCTGGAAGCTTGGAAGCTGTAAGGCAAAGCATTTGGACTAGATTTTGCATCTAGGAAATTACATTTAAACTATATTCAAAATATTGCACTTATGCTGCCTTTTAAACTTTTAAATCAGTTTTGTGTGGTGTGTTTGCTGTTTATCTGAAGTTAAAGCTATTGACATAAGGCATTCCTGTAGTCTGCAAGGCTTTTTTTTGGTTTCTGTACTGGGCCTAGTTGTTCTCAGTGAGCCATCATTTTATTGCATTTTTACTAGCGCTGTTCTGAATTTGTTCTTCATCCACACCCTTTATTCTTGTTGGGCTTTTATACTTGGAGGTTTTTGAACTGCCTGCTCATATCGTATATTTGGCCCTAGAAACTCCTCCCAGTCTTACCTCCTCTTCTCATTTACTGGTTATTGACAGAAAAAACTGAGAAGGCCCTTCCTTAGACTGTTAGCATACTTAGAAACTGCATGTGTAGTTCCGCACAGGTAGCTTATCTGCCTTTGAGTTGCTGTGTAATTACTTTGAGCTAGTTACTATATTTGTTTCTGGTACCTTTTCACTTGTACCTAACTAAAGTGTGTTTTTACATTAAGAAGGCTGGGACTGTTAATTCTTGAGAATTACTTGTTGCAACTAGTTGCTTTATTTGATTCTGATCCCTTTTCAGTGAGAATTATTTGTTGTAGCTAGTTGTTTGATTTGCTTCTGATACCTTTTCACTTTCGACTAACTAAAGTGTGTTTTTTTACATTAAGAAGACTGGAACTGCAATTCTACTGGCAGTAATAAAGTAGCCTGGTCAGTCCATGTTGGGAAACACACAGGGAGGCTTAAAGTGAGATAATTTCATCAGCCAGAGGACTTTTTTAGGGACTTAGTTGTTTGGTGTTAATCTGAATTTGAGAAATACCTTTGCTTAGCTTTAACACTAAGAAGTTCCACGATCATTCATCTTGTAGCAGAAAGTATTTGCCCGGTCTCTCTGAGATGGAGCTCAAATTATAGTCATTTATTGGTCAGAATGCACAGGAGTTAGTTTTCATCTTTTTTCTGCCTACTATAAATTAGGCACACTCTGCCGGAGCTGTTCACCGCTCAGTGGCGGGTAGCAGTACCATGTATAGTAGTAAACTTATAAAGCTAGTATGTCGAACTTTAACCTATAACACAAACGGGCATTGAGTGGAGCAAACCTTAAGGCAGCTAGTTAGTGCATCAAACAGCACTAATATTAGATCATACCACTATCTAACATCTAGGCTTAACCATAAACACCACTCAGGTGACTCCTGTAAAACCAAGTCCTTATAAAATCTGAAACGAAACACAGGTTCTGACAATATGGATTTGCAATTTCCTAGTGTCCATTGTGGCCAGCTTGGTAAATATAGGTATCCTGAGCATTGTATCAGTTGTGTCATGTACTCAGATGACCTTTTAATCCTTAAAGAAACTAATACAGTATGCAAGACATACATAATTTCCTCAGAGGTAAAAATCTCACAAACAAGGATGTCGGGACATACAATACATCCTTCACACTTACCACTCACCACACACATGCATATTCTTGTGCTGAGGTACTTAAAACAAATTTCTCCAAACCTCAAAGACCTCCTAAGCCATCAAACTGCAACAACTATCCTCAGCACTCATCAAAGCACACACTAAAAGCAACACCTACCAATACACAAAAGCCTACACACACCTAGGATTCTTGTCAAGGGAATTCTTTTGTATGACACACAGATGCCTCACTCACCAGGCTGGATAGGGAGAAGATAATGGTTAGTTGCCTATCTTGAGCTAGGATCCATAATATCACGCACCCAGTCAAGTCACTGTAACACATGTACTAATATGACTCTATCATTTTCCATATGGATATAAATGACCTGAGACATACCTCACTGGACTATATGAAAAAAGGCATTATGGTTAATATAGGTTAATAGGTTAATAGGTTAATAGGTTAATAGGCAGATACTGGGCTATCTGCCCGAAGGCATATATTAGCCCAGCCACGTTGTATATTTCACTGCCCCCCCTTTGGTTTCCTCTGCCCTTGATCTAGCAGCTAGTGTACCCCTTGGCCCCCCTTGAGTCCTATGTGATGGTATGATGTGTGGTGTATTCTTTCTCCATCCACTTGTCAAGGTACAACACACACAAAACACAAAACACAAAGACAAAAAAAAAAAAAAACTAAGTAAGTAAAGTTCAAAAAAACACCATAACAACCAAAAAAAAAAATTCTGATCTGAAGAAACTCCTTCAGCTCCAACCAGGCCAGCCACATCAGCACCAGCTCCAGCTACAAGCAGACAAGATAAAATAATAGCTATACACATAAACATTCAACACATTCTTTCCAATCTCACACTATCTCTTTACAAAAAACTCTCAATACTCTTATTTATAAACTACCCAAAACAACAAAACTTTCTTTCTCTTCAATCCAAATCAAATCCAAAAAAAATCAAAAAAAAAAAACTCAAAAACTCTACAACCTTAACACCTTACAGCAAGATTCATTTTAAAACTACTCCCAACTGTGCCCTCTCCCATCTCATTTCTTCCCTCCACCATCAGCAGTACATTTCATCAATTTGAAATTTAATATCATCATAAAACATCCATCCATAAGTCAGGGAACCTCAACTCAACTCTCAAACCTCAGACCCTCCCATTTTTTTAATACCTGTCAAAAAAACCCCAAAATGTAGTATCCACACTTATCTCATGAACTTACTTAATACACTATACATTATTTCACCCCATGTTATACACAACCTTCCTCGTTCCCACACTCAACCAATAAATAAATAAATATAAAAAAAATACAAATACTACATAAGTCTGAAGCCAGTATCTCATTCTCACTCACCCTGTCTCTCCAGAAGAACCCTCTACTCCTCCTGACTGAAAAAACTAAACTCATGTCACTAAACATGGTTACATGGTCAAAACAACTGGATGTCAACAAAACAAGAGTTAGGCTCGTCTTTTTTCTCTCTCCTTTCTCTTTTCAGTTCTTTCACCAACAGACTTTATAGCATTGTCTCTCTTTTAGACTACTCTTAGCATATCTATGACTGACTCACAACAATCTGGCGCCACTCACACATGACACAACAGTCATTATCTGATGTCTAAAAACACATACATTATCTCTCTTCCCCATCACTTGCTCTTAGCATATCCTTCTTCTTAACTTTTTCCCTCCCCATGCAGACCAACTTACATTTATTTATACTAATCAGTCAACCTTCCTCATCATTGTCCATCATTTCATCCACCACCAAACACACACTTTGTTATACCTAATGTATTTTATTACTTCCCATACATACCCTCTCTACCTTTCCACTACTCCCCTTTTCCAAAATCCTCAATCTCCCTCTCCCTCATATCCACATCCATATGATCTAATGATTCAAATTATCTCAATTCAAATAATTTGTAATATATTGTATATCTATTATGTATAAAATATACATACCTAATTTATACCTATCTTCTATAAATAGATGAACCAGTTTAAAGATTTGTACTCATATTAATTATTTACATGTGCATGACAGTCCACTGGGCCAAACTTAAAGTATATACAACATAAAAATAATATACCTAATCCAAACAGAAGTAAAAAAATTTAAATATATATAATACATACAACAGTGGCACACAAAGTACCTACATTTTACATTTTCAATATAATACAACAACAAAAAATATAAACATGAATACCTTCATTTGTGCATGGAGTCCAATGTGCAGAAAAGATAGAACATTATTTGTCACAAATTAATAATATAAATAATTTACAATGTAAAGTGTTCATCAAAAGCATATAAAGCAGCTATAATATACATAAGTACACATATAGGTAAATTTATAATATATGTGACGGGAGGATAACATGTAGGGGTCTTAGGGCAGAATGAATATTGATTAAGCTTACAAGATAAAGTTTAAAGTGTTTAAGTAATACACATGAAGATATCTTGTTTAGGCAAGATGGAGAATATGTGTTGTTGTAGTAATAGATGTTTGGGCTGTTGAGAGTTCAACACTTGACTAGTGGAAGTTAGCTATCATGATATTTGATAGTAGTATTAGTTAAGCAAATATTTGAAATTAGGTGGGTAGAAAGGGTTTTTAGAGGCAATTTAATGCCTTGAAAATAATTTTAGAGAGGAAAGCATTTTTCTTTATTTTTTTTTTTTTGTTGTCCTCAGAGATGATATTCAGAGAGTTCAGGAGAGTGTATAGTAGAGGAGGAGAGTGTTCCCTGTAGCAAGTGAGTTTTAGCTTATTTGCAGTGTTTTACCTTTGAGGGATGGGTTGAAATTTATTGAAAACGTTGAATAAAAGTAGGATATGTAAGAGATGGGGGTAAAGGGATTTAAAGAGCAGTAGTTAATTTTAAAAGTAAGGTTCTTCTGAATATATGTCACAGACAGGTACATGCCTGGCGATGAGCAGCATTCAACCTTCACCAAGTATGATGCCATGTTATGACTAGAAAATGACTGATTTTAATAATTGGCTTAGTTTCTGGTGTCACTCCAGAGAATTGAATATCTATCAGCATGGGATGATGTGGTTAACAGACCATGTTGCTTTGCTAAGGATGACTTGCACCCGTCCCCCTTGGCTTTATGATATTGGCTAAAACTTTGTCCAACCCCTTAAAGACTTTTTAATTAATATCAAAAAGACAAAACTACCAACATGGCAAAAAAAAAAAAAAAAAACTCAGAGCAACCTTAAGGTGTTACTGCTCAATGATAGACGTCTAAATAAGAAACTCCACACCCTACAAGCTCTCCTCACTCTGGAGAATGTAGACATCTGTGCTGTTACTGAGACTTAGCTTAAAGCAATACAAAGTACTCTGGCATTGGAAGGCTATAGTACCTTCCACACATTTCGATCAACAGCAGCATAGAGAGGGTCTAAAGGTGGAGGTGTCTTTATCTGCATTAGCAACAAATCCTTCTCCAGGGTGGTTGAACAGAATAATGCCCTAAGAGTTCATTTACATCCAAGTCTTCATATACAAGGTCCCTTACCATGTTCTGGCCAACTAAAGGTCACCCTCTATGACTCACAAAGCACACTATTATTACTTAGACCAACTATAGGCACCCAACATCCAATCAAATACCTGTTCATGGAAGACTTTAACTACCTGTCTATGGACTGGGAAACAGACACTGCCTCTGACTCATCAAGACAAATACCCTGGACCAGATAGTGCACAATCCAACCAGTGGATCACATATATTGGGCCTAGTACTCACTAACATGGGATAGAGTTGCACCCCCTCCCCGTCAACCCCATGTCATGTCCTTATTGATGAGGCTGGAGCATAAAGCTGACTAGCTCAAAATAAAAACCCAACTAAACTTATAACAGTTAAAAACTATTCTACAGCAAACTACATCCTATTAAGCAACAGTTTGTCAAAATTCACGGCTTCTCAACCCACTAAAATTTAGTTGCCTATGCAGGAATTATTTACAGAAATCATATACAAATATGTAAATGACTGCAATGTCTGCCACACCTACCAGAAGTAAGCCAAGATCTAACAACAAAACAATTCCCACTTTTGGAATCCTTACCTTGGCAGGATATATAACAAATGAAAAAAAGGTATGACCAAAATCAGAAAGAACAACTCTCATAGAGACAAGACCTCTCTGATTCAAATAAACAAGAAACTAAAAGGTCTAATAAAGTCTGACAAGGGAAATTATGAGGTCAGGATAGCCTCTCAGGCTAAGGACAATCACAAAGCTTTCTTCAGCTATGTCAGAAACATCAGCAGTATGCAGAACTGGTGGTAAATGGCATAGTCTTCACTGACCAAGGTAGGATATTGAATCTACTGGCTGATAAATTTAGCTCTACCTTCAACCCCCACCCCTCACTACCCCCTGTAAAATCCCTTCTAGCATATCCCCCAACCCAGCTATCAACAGGAAGCAGATCCTGGTGGCACTCGCTAAGGCCAAAAACACTGCTTCAATGGCCCCTGACATTTTCCCCGGTTACCTCCTAAATAGTATAAAACATGACCTACCAGGACCACATGAGGCACTCTTTGACCACAGCCTCAAAACAGGTTACATACCAAGTGAATAGAGGGCTGCAATGGTCATCCATCTTCATAAGGTTGGACCATCAACCAACCCAGGGAACTACAGACCCATCAGTCTGATAAGCCTAATATGCAAAGCCATGGAACAAATTATCATGGAAATGATCAACAAAGACATTTGCAACCTATAGATACTAGAATCATACCAGTTTGGCTTTGTTAAGGGAAGGTCTTGCCTATCAAATCTGGTAGAGTTCTTTCAGAGGGTCACCAAGGCTAAGAATGAGGGAAAATGTTGTATGCCCCCTACCTTGACCTAGCCATGGCATTTAATACAATAGTCCCCTCAGGTATCACTGACAAATTCTCAGAAATAGGTATAAATCACTATATAACTCACTGGATTGTTGACTGCCTCACAGATAGGACCCAAGAAGTCAGGATCAAGTGAGACCACCTACACAAGGAGACCAGTCACTAGCAGAGTAGCCCAGGGTTAAATGTTGGAGCCACTCATGTTTGTCATCTACATCTCAGAAGTCAAGGCTAATGACAAATGCTTCTGGCTCACCAAGTTTGCAAATGACTGTAAATTAGGAGCTATCATAGATCCCACCAAGACAATAATATCCTACCAGAGGGTCTAACACCAGTGACTCGTGTCAAAGACACAGACTAAAACTTAATGCAAAGACATGCATTATATTGTCTTTTGGGAAATCATCCACCCAAGCTAATTACTCTATTGATGAAACAACCCTAAGAGTTGATCCAATAGTTAGGGATCTGGGAACATATGTAGACAGTGATCTGGCATTCAACCAACATGTAGCCAAGATAGTAACTCCTCATTTAAGTCAAAATAGAGCTGTGCCTCAAAGAATCCTCGTGCTATAGAATAAGCTCCCATCTATGTGAAATAGAGTTCATCCCTGAACCTATTCAAAAATACATTGATCATTGGAAGGGATATTGCAAATTTGTCCCCAGTCTAGCCCCTATGTCTCTGATGGACAGAGGTCAACAGTAAGTAAATTAATCTCTAACTAACATACCACCTATATAACCCTTATCTACCTCTTTACTAACATATCCCACCATATAGGTGTTTGATGAATTCGAGGACAAAACTTGCTTGGATTGGGTTGCACAGCTATGCTTGTAAAGACCCTGGTAGTTACTAGCCTAGCAAAACATATGATCCTATGAAATTTGTTCATAAAAATAAAGAGAATCTAAAAGCACAAATATGTTATAAAAATTATCTATTTGTTAGCTATAAATGTACTTCTGACAGCATTGATATATAAATGTACTTCTGACAGCATTGATACCCATTAATGCAGGTCATCTTACATACATACATTTATTTGTAAAGATATTAGTTTTGCACACCCCACAACCAGGAAATAATATAATTAGACATGCTATATATTGTGCTACATGTTTGCAATACCCACCTTTCTATGTAGGAAAGTCCAATCTGCTGATAAAAGAATGCGTACAAGAACACATTAATGACATTTTGAATTTAAAACAAAGTGATGCTTTAGGGAAACATATTGTGAACACACATAGTAAACATTATTTTAATTGTATGCTGTTAGAATATTTAACTGTTAACCCTAGAGGTAGTGATTTTATGAATTACACCAAATAAGTCAAACTGAAACTGATTATTGACTTAGATGCCAACTGAGCACATAGATTAAAGGATTATCTTTCTTTAAAGCCATTACTGAAAAAATAAGTTTAAACATTGAATTATTTTAAATGGATTATTTTAAATATTTAAAATAATTCTATTTAAAATGTTTCTTTCAATTTGTTTTCATTCTTAATGAAATCATGTGACTGACTGCATATTTAAGTTGTGTTTTGGTGGGCTTTTAATCAGACACCTGAAGAAGCTAATTGTGAAAATATGTCAGTATGTGTATTTTTCGATTTGTTACAGTAATTTGTATGCATTTTTGTAAAAAAAATAAACTTGCTTGCAGTGGTGTTCATTTCTGGATTTTTGGTAAATGCTCCTATACCAAACGGACTTGATCTACAGTCCATTGTTGTATTTTTTAAATAAAACAGTTCATACGTCTTGCAATGTGCGTTTGAAGTTGAGTTAATATAATGTATGATATATACTTTCATAGTACTCATTGTATTGGTATGATTACTATCTATAACTGAAAGCCAAATGTTATTCAGTGTTTGCAGATTCATGAATGCCTGCACCAAGTGTACACTAAGACCAGGATTCATGATGGCTTGCATGGAGTCTAAGAACCGTGTAAGACTCCATGCAGCCATCGTGAACCAGGAACAGCCCAAAATCCCGTGTAAGAGACAGCTAAAACAACTCTTACACGGGCAGGGTGTGGATATGCTAATCACCCCACTTGCAGCCGAAAGGCATGCAAATGAGGTAGATTAGTGATCCACGAAGCTGAAACCAGCCCGTGTAAGAGTCGTGTTAGTTGCAGAAATGTACTCAGTTGACAACTGAGTACGTTACTGCAAATAACACAACGGTGCCATGACAGCTCCAAATAAAGTGTGCAAATGTTGCAGTCAGCATGCCAATGGCGAAATATGTGGCCATTGGTATGGTAACCCAATGCAAACATGAAATAAAATATTTTTTTTTTAGAGATTGGTGATGTTTAAATGCAGTGCTGCCCCGCGCAAACAGGCTGCGCTATATAAAACAGAAAAATAAAGGTTTGAAACCCACAAATGTGGGTTTTATGTAATGCATGGATTTGCAATGCAGGGACTAGCAGACCAAAAACAACATGGCCACTGTCTAGTGGTTGCTAAGGGGGGAAGCTGAGTGTAAGACATGTAACTAAGCATTAGTAGGCAATCCTATGTAAATGAGTGGTAGGATAGTGAATCACACTGTCACATTGCAAATGAGCACAGTCCGTGTAGTGTAAGAGTTAGATAAGGGGGAGTAACAGAGTAGGAGATAGGTGACATCACAAGGGGGAATGTCAGGAAGAAATCAAGCTCATTGGAGCAAAGTGGTATGTGAAACATATCAATCACACAGCAGAAAAAGAGGAATGTCAACAGATAAGCATGGGAAAGTCAAGAAATGGAAGGTGTACACTGTGGCCAACACCAAAGTTTCTTGCTGTGTGTGCATGCGCACGTGTGCACACTGGGAGGCGCGATTAATACAGAGTGTTCGCGTGTAAGGCAGAGTAAGCATGTAGGAGCCTGTTTAAAGATCTGTAAACCTGTTTGAGCTGGTGTGCATGCGTTTTAACCCGAATAAGCCGATTCTAGTCCGTGTAAGCATGTGTGCGCGCGTGGTAACCACTGTGAGTGTGTTTTCGCTGGTATGCGCGTTGCCTCCCCCTGAGGAAACAGAGAGGAAAAGGAAGCAAGAGAAATAGTAGGAAACTAGCAGGGAATACCTGTAGAGGTAGCAGGTGAAAACAATTAGAAGCAGGCAATTACACAGGCAGAATACAAGCCCAGCCCAGCACTTAAAACACTGCAAACAGCATTGCAGTATGTTTCTCTCAAGAGACACTGCAAGACAGGAGTAAGCTAGTAGAAGTGAAAACTGAAAAAGCTGCACTCAGACCAAACATGCTAGGGGCTGCCATAGCTGTCATAAGGAGACATAGGAGACTTGCTGAGGGTGGTAACAATGGAAATGCTGCCAGACAACCCACAGTGAGGAGACGGAAAAGAGTGTACAGGCCCAGGGTCACCTACCAGGGGTTACATGAGCTGGAGATAGTGGAGCTCTATAGAGTGGACAGAGACCTCCTGCAGCAAATTGTTGAGCTGTGCAGGCCACGCCTCACACACAGAACCAACAGAGGGGAACCCATCCCAGTGGAAACCAAGGTATGTGTTGGCCTAAGAATACTAGCAACAGGTACCTTCCAGAGACCAACTGGTGATATGATGGGGATATCACAGACATCAGCCTCCAGGGTACTGCACCAGTTCCTGGATGCCATGTCAGCACATGTCGGTGATCATGTATATTTCCCCAATGCCTGTGAGGTATTGGCCAGCAATATGTGTCTCTTCCAGCAAATAGCGGAATACCCTGAGGTAGTGGGTGCAATAGACTGCACGCACATATGCATCAAAGCACCAGCCGATGAGCGGGGTAGGGCCTACATTAACCGCAAGGGCTTCCCCTCCATCAACTGCCAGGTCGAGTGTGATGCCCAGGGCATAATAATGAATGTGTGTGCTGGCTGCCCTGGGAGCTACCATGATTCCCATATCTGGCATTTGATGCAGCTGTACCAGACATTTGCCAATGGGGACATCCCACATGGTCACCTAGTGGGGGATGCAGGTTATGCACTGCAGCCGTGGCTGATGACACCCATCAGAAATGCACACACACCTGAACAGGAACGCCATAATGAGGCACACGCACAAACATGTAATGTAATAGAGCGTGTGTTTGGGCTGCTCAAGTCACGGTTCCGGTGCCTGGACACATCTGGTGGAGACTTGCAGTACTCACCAACTACATGTACCCAAATTATCATGGTATGTGCTATGCTACATAATATGATCCTGCACAAACAGCTGCAGCAGAACCAGCATAGGGCCGGGACAAACAGCCCCACACCATTGCCAAGGCCATCACAGGCAGAGCGTGACTCGGAGGAGGAACAACCTGAGCCTGCCCCATTAGGCAGAAGGAGGCGTGCCCAGTATGCCCTGGCCTTGGCAAAGAGGCAACGCATAGCACATACACTGGTTCAGTAGGAACCCTGGGAATGATACCCCTTTCTGACTCACTCATATAGTAACAGGGACACCTAACATGACATAACCTGCTCTCAAACATGTACAGGGAGTGTAGTATGTGCATCCAACAGAGGCATCCCTGCAGCACCACCTGAGGCATGATTGCCATGTGTTAAGCAATGTAACACCATCTAGTATATGCAAACATGAAGACCCAACCTAACATCTCACCCTCACCAAGCATGATGCCACACTATGAAGACAACAAGATCAAGTACAATAATTGGCTGAGGTATTGCTGTTAGCAAGGGGGAACACATTGCTGACAGCCTGTGCTGACATGCTGAGCAAGACATGATGCCCCACCTGCTAGAGATGGCACGCACCCAGCACACTTGGCTGTGTAGATACTGGCAAAGGCTGTTGTCACCCCCACTGTGCCTGGAATAGGTAAGTCTGGAAACACAAACCCACCACCATTGGTAGCACAAGGGATAATAACCTGGATGTAATGTTACCCAATGCCAGAAGTCTAACCTGCAAGGTGCATGCAGACCAAACCCACCACAGCATGGAGAATGGTAATATGTGTTCTGTAACAGAAACCTGGCCAAGGCCCAGAAGAGCACCCTAATACTACCAGGTTATGCCTCATACCATGCTCTACAGCTCCAAAACATGAAACACAAGACAATAGGAGTGTGGCTACCAGTAATTATCAAGAATAACCACACCCCCAGGTTGGTACCACAGCAAGAAGCAGCATGGACTATCCACGGGCAAGTAACACTGTCTCAAACTGTGTACCCATTTGAAGCCTGCTACAGACCACACACACAAACCCAGGTACCCCAGCCAGCCTTCCTGAAGACACTTCAGAGTATGAATGTCTCAACAAATACCAAACAAGGCACACACAAAGTATGACATAGGTGGCAATCCATTATGTATGGAAGAAGTAATCATGGACCTAGGGACACAAGTGGACGGTAACCTTTCATGTGACACTCACATTGCCAAGGTGGCTAGGAAGACCTGCTATATTGCCCACCTTAATATGAAAGGATGCACATGTCGAGCTACAGAGGTCACTGTGCCCCCACACTCTTCCCTTATCAGGCCCATACGTGACAACAATGCCCTAGTTCAGATGTACCTTACCTTACACATGCAGCAGTCAGAAAGACCCCAAATGTACCCCACCAACAGGATAAAGGGACCAAACATTGGACATCTGCAGCCTGGCTGAAGAAACCACAGCCCAGTTCAAAAGCATACTGCACAGTCAGAGGTGATGTATGCCTGATGTTCAAGGCCATGTCCAATCCAGAATGAATGGACATGCTCCACTGCAGAAACCCCAAATCCAGCAGACACACCACAGTGAGATATCTGAACCTCTACACATAGAGTAATAGGATGTGCTGGAGGGACAGAACTATAACCCAGAGTCTCCTGACACTCTGGAACAGAATCCCAGTCCATGATAGGCTGAGCTCCACACACAAACTCAACAAGAGAAATCCGGTGAAGTGCATGGGAGATAGTAGGTGTACACTGGGGGCCATCCCTGTGTCACATCTAGGAAAGTAAACCCTACGTGGGCATAATATGCACATTGCAAGGGGTGTTGAGACCCACACACAGTCTGTCCATGCTCAAACAAGGCCAGGGCAGATAGCCTAGTACGAACCTATGAACCTATGATGATACAAATTGTGCAGGACACAAAGGATTATCACACAGCTGTCCTACCTGATGGTAGGAACCATGGTGATAATCCACAGATATGCTCTGCAGCACTCTAATATCAGAAACAATACACCAAACCCACACACATTGCCAACAGCCTACCAAACAGATTCCTTCCAACCTCCCCACCAGCACCCAACTGCCAAATATCTATCCCAGGAGAGTGCTGGCCCCCCGACATTGCAGATGCTGAGGTAACAGCCAGCATACACAAAGCACAGCACACAGCAGCAATGGTACCAGATGGTGTCCTGGGTTGTGTCCAACAAGTATTGTAAGAAGAATGGAACAGCAAATAGCATTACTGTGCACTATCAGTCCGACCACAGGATATGTACCCAAAGAGCAGTGTACAGCAACAGTGGTCCCACACCACAAAGGGGGTGCCTGAATGGATACTGCAAACTATCACCCCTCAACCCCGACTATCTATGTTGGCAAAGTAATGGAGAGGATGATCATGGATCCCATGAATAACAAGATTGGGTACCTACAGACATTGGACCCTATCCAGTGTGGCTGTCATAGGGCAGATCCTGCCCCTTACACATGTCTGACTCATGTGAAATGTGCACCAAGCTCATTGATGTGGGGAATGTTGATCACACAGCCTATCTGGACCTTGCTAAACCCTTCCATACAATACCCTAGTTGGCGGTACAGTTAAGCTCACCAGCCTAACTCTAAATCCCTATGCAAGTAGATGGGTTGAAAACCAGCTCAAGGACAGAACTGACCTGGCAGACATGCTGTAGCCATGGCAGACTGCAAACCAGGAACAACTGGCATCCCACAAGGCATGGTCCTGGGACCTCTCTTGTATGCTATATATGTCACATAGGTACAGGCCAACATGGATGGACTCTGTCTGAACAGGTTTGCAGAGGACTACAAACTGGCCACCATATCGGACCCTCCAGCTGACACAAGCAACCTACAAAAGGCACACATAGAAACACACAAGTGGTGCCACAGCCATGTCAACAAGCTAAATGCAGAATAGTGTATAGCCAACCCCTGTGGAAACACAGTACATGGCCAGAAATTACCACATAGGTGTTAACCCAGTAAGTACATCAGGAGAAATAAGAGACCTGGGGACACAAGGTGATAGATATCCTGTATGTGACAACCATGTGTCTGTAGTGGTTACAGTAACATAACATATACCCACCTAATCATGAAAGTAAGAACATCTTGGTTAGGGTAGGTCAATGTGCCTCTCCAGTCATCCATCAGCAGCCTCACAATTGTGTACAATGTCCCTACAGGGATGTACCGTAGCAGACACCTGCAGCAACTGAAAAGATCACACAAATACCCCACCAGGAGGATTGCAGAGCTGTAACAGATGCCATGTGTTGCCTGAGTAAAGAAACTGCAGCTCCACACAGTGCCATACTGCCTGGCTGGAGGTGAACTGTGCCTGATGTATAGAGCCATGACCAACCTGGTATCAATGGACATTTGGCACCATGTAAACACTGAATGCTGGTGACCTATGCAGCTGACAGGCCTGAACCCCAGCACAGACATAAAAAGGACATGCTGTACCGATTGGTCCATAACCCAGAAGCTCACTCCACTCACAACTAAACTCCCACTACAGGATATCCAGGGAGTCACTCAGTGACTGTCATCCAGAGGAATCATGATGACTGGATGGGAGATGGTAGGTGTACCCTGGATATCGCCTGTATGTCACGGGTAGACAGAGGCACAGCACACTAACCATGACATATGTCATGGCAAACACCAGTAAATGTGTGTTGAAGGACAAACACTCTCTGACTAGCATTACAGATGAACTAGGGCGTATGGCCATTGTTTGTCACTGTCCACACAAGTTGTGGAATACATTAACAATGTCGGACAATCGTGTACTATGCTGTCCATATCTGAACAAAATGCAACATGGTCATATCTGCACAACTGGCCCTCAATCAATCTGGTGTGCTCACTATAAATATTACAAGCAGAGATAGGACTGAAACCGATTATACTGTCCACCACAGTGAAAGTACTGCACCAGTACACTATACGACAATACAACTGTTTGATCAGCAGGAAAGGATGATGACAACTGTATGCAAACTATCCCATGGTGACCCTGCAGGCACAGCATAATGCCTGTTAGGTTCAGACACAAAGCAGTTGGGCAGTAAGAATACAACCTGATGTCCAACACTCAACTGTACATGTGATATATAGATGGTGTCCACACACAAACACAAATATGGTGGTCCACAAATCCCAATATAAGGAAAGGTATATCAACACAAATCACTGGGACCACCACGATGAATAAAACGATGATTTATTAAAAATGAGAACAAGCGCTTTCACGCACTCAAACAGGTGCGCTTCATCAGGTTGTATTGTATAGAATTGATTCAACCACTTATATAGTAGCATACGCCCCAATCAACAACTAATTATTGCAGAGCAAACAATTCATAATTACTCAAAGTCTGAGTGCATTTAAAATGACCACGTTTGAATAAACATAACGTGCAAAAAACAAATATAACGTCACAGAATTATTTAAGTCAATAGTCAAAACAAACTAACTATATGGTTAACATTAAAAAATTTTTTAAAAACCAATTCAAACATAAATAAAGGAAGCATTCACTGTTGCCTATTTCATGAGACCTAAACTTATTAACACTTCTAAATCTATAGACCCAATTCAGAGCAAAGTGGAGAAGGAAAACACAAAAGGTAGACCCACATCGTAGCCTAGCAATAGAGCCATCTATCTTTAATATACTAAAGTCTAATCCTCATCATAAAGAACATAAAGCAACATAGTTAATGTATTTCTCAGTATGTAAAAATAACAGGTGCATATATCCCTGTCATGGAAGCCACATCAAAGGTGCATATTTAGGAGTCAAAACCCAAGGATAATATGTAAACCAAAGTGTGAAGAAGGGAAAGGAAAGGGGAAAGGAAGAAAGGAAGGTGAGGGGGGGGGGAGGGGGGGGAAAGGGCAGGAAAAAGAAAAGGAAAGGAGGGAAGGGAGAAGAATATAAGGATAGGTCACACTGGGCATGCTCGCACACTTAAATAAATGAGACGTGGCAGTCAAGAAGCCATACAAACTGCGAACTGGGCATGCTTACACACTTAGGCCATGTCACAGTTCAGCAGTTACACACACATATCTGGCATTTCTATGTGTTAACACAGGAACCTCCCACAATACAGACATCTGCCCAGTGCACACAGTGAAGTTACAACAGAGACATAAGTAAAGTACTGGACCCCACTCATATGCAAACATCTTCCACAGTACACACGTTGTTTATAGAAATAGGGAAGGCTATGGCAATAAAGACCCACAAACAGTATATGAGCAACAGATACTTGCATCTGGCAGGTAAACATATGGCCATAGAGTGCAATACCTGACTGTTGTCCCTAGGGAATACAGAAGGCTATCCACAGTGTATTTGGCGTCTGCCTCCACAGTACAGTAGGCCACTGTGCCTGTGCAAAGTTAATGCATAGATATGCTCTCCCCTGTAGTGATGGATAGTCACAGATGTACATACCTCTTCATCCATAATGATGTCAGCACACTATACATATGTCAGGAGCAGAAATTATACCCAGTAATGTGAATAGCACGCTCTGCTACTGTGTCTCTAACGAGTGTCATAACATAGTTAGGTAGGGGTTTGAATCCTGCAAGTGCTCAGTGTGTGGGGGGAGTAGTGTGTGCAATTCTATGTGTATGAGAAATGTCCCTTTTGGCAACTATTACTACACAACACATGCTGCATATTCAACTGCCTAAACACTGATGATGTCATCACCCTATAAGTAGAGCAGGAGAAAACAATCCCCCCAGTAATGCAAAGAGCGCGCTCTGCTAATGCATCTCTCACAAGCGTCATAACATAGTTAGGTAGGGGTTTGAATCCTGCAAGTGGCCAGTGAATGTGTGTGGGGGAGTAGTGTGTGCAATTCCATGTGTATGAGAAATGTCCCTTTTGGCAACTATTACTACACAACACATGCTGCATATTCCACTGTCTAAACACTGACGATGTCATCACCCTATAAGTACATCAGGAGAAAGCAATCCCCACAGTAATGCAAATAGCGCGTTCTGCTAATGCGTCTCTCAAAAGTGTCATAACATAGTTAGGTAGGGGGTTTGAATCCTGCAAGTACCCAATATATGTCGGGGAATAGTGTGTGCAATTCCATGTGTATGAGAAATGTCCCTTTTGGCAACTATTACTACACAACACATGCTGCATATTCCACTGTCTAAACACTGATGATGTCATCACCCCATAAGTACAGCAGGAGAAAGCCATCCCCCCAGTAATGCAAGTAGCGTGCCCTGCTAATGAGTCTCATACAAGTGTCATAACACTTTATAGGGTTTAAATCCTACAAATGCCATGTATATTTTTGTCACACAGTTTGTCCATGTGTGTGGGGTGTTGTTCCCAATATTGCACGACATACATTATATTAGTAATGTCAATGCACACATGATGTATTTGTGTGCCACCTACACATATGTACCTGTGAACTGCAAGAGTTCCCATGTCCGAAGCCTGCCTCATGTGAATACATGGAATATGCATCAGACAACTGTATGACTGTGGTGTTCTGTGCAGGGGCTGCATGTGGTATGTGACTATACAGTGTGGGTTGTAGATGGTGTCATCCGACCAGCGAGGGATACATGATTGGTCTGGAGCATATAGTCCACATGTTGGTGATGAACAGGTGCAGCATGTTGTCACCACTTGTGGGAGTGGTAACAGGTTGTTCCATAGCAATGCAGGGAATGAATGATAGGAACCCTTCAGATAGGGTCTTGCAGCTAGAATAATGCTCACACTGCATGTTAGGGTAGTCGCAGTACAACCATATAATGGTGTGTGTAGAGACCATCATATTCCCAGTGTTGTCAGGAAGGGCAAGTGGGTTTCCTGGGTATGGGAGTGTCGTGTGCGCCAGGCTATGAACCTGAAGGCAGTCTAACCCACTGTGTGTTGCACATGGAGAGGCTCTGATGCTTTGTGCAGTGCCACCAACCAGGGGGTGTGTGTATCTGAGGTGCCTTTGGATACATCCTCCCTGTTCTGGTTTGGTGCATGTGTAGGGGATGACAAGCATGGTATCAGGAATGACCTGGCACTGATGGTGTGCACCTAGGAGCCTTGTACCAGGAGTCTGTTACTGCAAGAATATTGCTGTACCCCATGCTAAGGACAGTTTCCACTGCATGCATCTTGAGGTTTACACTGCTGCTGTTGAGTAGCATTGCTATTAGTGTCCCATCCCGTGTGATACCTGTGTAAGTGGATATGTAATGTCAGCCTTGCATACAAAGGCACTATGTGTGTAGCAACAGCCTCTGCCAATATACAACGGCCCATGGGTGACAGTTGCAAGCTGTTGCAAGCAAAGCAATGTGGCATGTCCAGCATGTAATCCCACACTGACAGACATTGGATCCCCTTTGAATGTCACTGAAAGATATGTTAATTGCAGAAACTGATGATCCTGTCTACATATTGTGACAGCATTCATGGTGAGGGTGAGTTGCTACTCAAGGCCAGGGTCATACCAGCCTGTGCCACATGCTCAGAGAGCCCCTCTATGTCCCCTAACATGTAGTCCAGGAAGGTGCATCAGAGGTCATACACACTGGCACAGACAATGACTGAGTCATACTTCTACATGCCTTGGAGTGACCGGTATGCTTGTGTTATGTGGTGGATCATTGTGCCCGATGGGCAGCTCAGCGTGACCGTCACCTTGTTCAGCCTGGGAGCAGGTCCACAGTGTACATGATGATAGAGGTACCTCATACAACTGTAGCAGGTGTGTTGTGTAGCCGTATGTCCTGTGACTGTTTGGCACACAGTCTTTGTGAGCTATGTGTTGCATGTGCTCTGCTCTGGCTTAACGTTTGCTTGTGTGTCTGCTTTGCAGGTGTCAGCTGCTCAGGCAGGATGCTATTCTGAGAGCCCAATAATGTACCTGTGTGTTTCTGTGTTTGGATTGTGGTCATGGCAGGTCTATGGGAGGCTGGTACTGTATTCACTGTAGTATCCCACTCCACCTGACAGGGAATGCCAGTGCTGTGTAAACAGAGCTTAGCCCCCAGTTTGGCTATGTGGTTGTATCTCTCACATGTGTTGTACGTGTATGGGAAGGGGAGATGGTTGTCTGTGTACATGAGGCAACTGTAACAGTGCCACATGACTCACAGATTCACCAACTGGACCTGAGAGTAGATCGACAGGTGACCTATGCACATGCTAGCATAGCATTGTGACTCCCATACTAAGTAACGACACATAGGGCCAATGGGGAGCAAGGTACTCAAGGTGACTATGTGAGGGTGTAGTGCTCCTGATTTGTTAGTGCTGGCATATATGAATGCTGTCTTGAGCAAATGTGAGGTAAGTCATATGCAATGTGTTACAGGCAAGCTACATGCAAACAGGACAAACAGTGACGTTCTGTCAAGTGACACATGGACATCAATACAGTAAGCAACACAGATGTCACTAGGGATCCACAGAGGCACTGTATATCTGCACTGTAGGTGGAATCAGTGTTTCAGGAACATAACAGGCAAACATGCATACAAACAAAGCTACAGTCAGCAGGCCTGTATGTAGACTATGCTTCAACAAACAAGGTGTATGACTTCCAGTAGGTAACAGTGCATATATGCAGGCACTATAAGCCAGTACCCAGACATTCACAGGTCAGACGGGCTGGGTCCAGCTGCACCACACAAGTGTATAGACCACGCACCTTCTAAATGTTGAATAACTGGCCTGATACCCAAGTGCTCATACCTGTAATAATACACATGTCAAATAACAGACACTGAGCCCTCACTCAGCAGTTCCAGACTTAGCATGATGTATGCTACCTGTCCTGGCACCACAGTATCCTTGACATGTATGGACACTCTCCCTCCTGTCATAGTTAGTTCTGTGTTTTGGTGCTGTCATGCATGGTATGAGGTGTGACCTTGTAGTGCCAGTGTGCTCTTGTGAGACTTGCACCTGTTGTGTAGTACTGCACAGATATCAACATCCTGAAACATCTGCATTGCAGAATCATGTGTGGACAGCATGCAACTCGCAGTTGACATGGCCATCATTGAGTATCAATATGTACATTGTTGTATCCCCTGTGCTCCCTATGTAGGTGGCCATCCCTTCACAGCCTCACCACCAGTATGCAATGATGTGCAGACAGAACACTGTGGTAATTACTATGGGTGTACAAAACAATACAATGACATTCATACTGTAACTGCATCAGGCATGCAGGTATATACCCACAATGCTATCATTACACTGTACTGTTGTCAACATCATACTATTACAATATGTCTATGTAGTCACCCTGTGCATCAGCACCATGTTAACCTGTTCCTGCACCGATTTTACAGATTGCAGGAGGTGGCACAGTTTCATCATATGCACAGGGTGTGTACCTGGTATGCCTAAGTCTGCCACTGATACAACCAATTGACATGTCTGTGTGTGTGTGTTGGTGAGGGACAGCAGTACAAGATGGAGCAATGTTGATGCAGTGTGTGCATGTATGCAGTAGCCCTAGGTGTTATCACTTTGCATGTGTGTATGAATGCACACACTCCCACATCATGGCTGCCATATACAGGTGTTTGTGGACAGCCACAGACTGTACCTGCCAGGTCATACAGATCACTGTCTGTGGCCACGGACATGGTACCTGTGCCTGGCAGGGGTGCTACGGACCATATCAGGTACTAAGCCAGACTGGGTACTGTCATCAGAAGCAGGTGTTTGTTGACTGGAGACAGGTCCCTGTTGGGACTGTCAAGCACCATGTGCATGTGGTCTCCTGGGGCGGTCCGATGACAGCACAGACCCAGCATTGCTGGGGCTGCTGCTGGCACTATGTGAGCGGCTGTGGCCCTGTTGTCATCTGTGACAGCTGCCAGCTGCTGCTGTTGCTGGCATACGGCCACGTCGATGCCTCAACCGTCCACCATTGCCCTGTCTCATGGACATATAGTTGTGGAACAGATCTAATGTGTCCCCCCAACGTCTGTCAATGACCTCGGTGAAGTTGCAGATGGCAGCCGCAACATCACGCACACTGTCACTCATGGCTGTGCGACATGCTCTCAGCTCCCTCAGACCCTGTCTGGTGTACCGTTTCATACGTGACTGTGCCTGCATTACAGCCCGAAACATAGCTGGTTTTGAAAGACCTCTGTGGGCATGTCTGACAGGGGCGGTATGCCCACGGATGCTCCCACGAGAACCCATGGATGTCTGCCTGTGTGGTACTGTGTCAGGACTCTGGCCATGGCTGCAGTGTGGGGATGCATGCGCCACCCGTACCACATTACCCTGGTCAATGCCCACTGTATCCTGTCCATCACCTAGGGACATTGGTGACAAAGGATGTATTGGCAGGATGACTGTGCGCATTGATGGGGTCGACAGCTATGTAGTGTCAATTGGCTGACCAATGACGGACCCTGGCACACCTACCTGTGCCATTACACAGGTATTATCATTATCACTATCCACAGCAGCTGATTCAGGTTCCCTGCTGCACGACACCAGAGCAGCACCAGAACCTGTGGGAGTAAGACAGGAAACACAGTTTACAATGGGTACACAATGCCACCACTGATGCACACATGCACACATGGGCACATGCACACATGCACACATGCACACATGGGCACATGCACACATGCACACATGGGCACATGCACACATGGGCACATGCACACATGCACACATGGGCACATGGGCACATGCACACATGGGCACATGCACACATACACACATGGGCACATGCAAACATGCACTCATGCACACATGCACACATGGGCACATGCACACATGCACACATGCACACATGGGCACATGCACACATGCACACACCTCAGTATATGAGATATCAACCCACAGACACAAACACACCTGCAATCAAACACATAGCACTACTGCTTCAGCCTATTATTACTATAAGTATACAGAGTATTGAAGGTAATGGTATTACACACTCACCAGCATGGATATGCTGCCTTGCTGTTACACCAGAGGGACCTGCAGAAAAGAGACATTTATCGTCAGTGAGCACAACTGTGCCATTGATACTGTGGGCATGATACAGTTCAGTAGTGCAACAGTTAGCTTCCACAGGTGTACTGCAGATATTGAGGATATCACTAATGAACAATAATTACCAAGATTACAGCTACAAAACGAGGACACACCTCACACATGCATAACTTAACAGTGTACAGAATGGTCAACTATACACATGGCATGTTACCTGCACGCTCTGTGTCCTGCTGCTGTGTGGCTCCAGCCTCCATCATTACACATGTATGCTGTTATTGTTGCTGCTGTGCTGGAGCCACAACACTCAGGAGTAGTCCCTCCAGTCTGGTGAGGGGGGATGTCTAGCCACCCCACCACCTGTGGCAAGCTGCTGCCTGTGGATATCCGATGCACGCTGACGGACATTTCTAATTAAATCACTGCAGTGATGGCGTACCTGCTCATATGTCCGGTTATGTGTGCCTATGTCATTTACCCGACGGACCAGGTCTTGCCACACTGCAGCCCAATCCTGCTGGTTCTGGCTGGTGTGGTAAAAGAGTACAGCGAAATCCCGCACCAGGCTCTGGTGTATCTCCTCCTCCTCTGCAGTGGAGTAGACAGGGTTCCGCTGGTGAACCATGGCACTGAAAAGGAGAAGGAAAATATGTCAGCAATATTTGTCAGCAAACTATAGCACACATAATAAACATAATACTCGACTGCAGTGATATAACTTGAGCACCATATATAGCATCTGTCTGTCTATTGGGGGATACACATGTACATGACCAGATATCAGTGCTCATCTGACAACTGTGCAACAGTACCTGGCACACTCCATACGACAGACTAGTATACTGCAGCAGTCAACACACTGTTTCAGGTACAATACACAACCTCACACTGGGGGTTTGTATCAAGGTACTGTATGGGGAACATTATCAGCCCATGGACTGCACACAATGCACGTTACATATTTCACTGGTATTGCACACTACTCTTACTTGCCATAACCCTACCTACACCACAGTGACATACAGGGTAACACAGCACAACATATGGCAATGTAGTATGTTTTGATCGCAATACCTCACACACCTGTCACTGGCCTTACACCAAGGACACACACTACCATGACAGACAGACAGTCATGGTGAGCAATCACACCAGTACACAACATGCACCCAGTCACTAGCACACTCATTCCACCTCACATATTCCGTTTGCAATGTGTTCATGGGTGTGCATTGTGTCCTAGGTAGGTAGTGTGCTTTTGGCCCTAGGCCTACAGCAGCATACTGTTATGCTACCCTGCCCCTTGTGACACATGTTATGATCGTACCTGTTCCTTACAAACAGTTAAACAGGGTGACTCATATGGCATATCACCTATCTGCATAACATTCAGCAGGGGTATGTCTGACATCTACTCATGGGGAGCCTTGCTTCTTAATTCTGTGTGGTCTACTACAGGGTATGTCATATCTGTGGGTAGGGTCCTGTACCTTCACCATGTGCTCTATACTGCAGTGACATGGACGACAGACATAGGTAATTTGTGTTGTGGATGTTGGAGGTGTTACCATGGTTGTTAGACAACTGTCATGGGTGTGACCGAACTATGTATATCCAGCAGTGGTAACCTCTGTGTAGGTAGTCTGTGTGCACTCTGTGGTGTTTGAGTGCATTGACACAGTTACTTGCATATGTCTGTGTCCTTCTCCATATCTGTAGCTGTCATGGGAGGTACATACCATGTAGGACATTGTGGGGTATGGAGGGGTACAGTGACCTACATGTCCATAGCTGACACACCATGTCCGCTGACACATTCCATGTACAGATATTACAGGACTAGTGTGCCACTGTGTATATCGATGTGGAGCCTATTGTACACTTGTTGCCCCTGTTCCCCTCTGACACATGCAGTGATGGGCAGGCATGTACATATGTGGTGGTTACTGGTGTCAGTGTTTCTGAATGGGGTATGGTACTCCAGTATCCACACTGGTGTTCACTCCATGCCTGTGACACCAAGCACCTGTTGCAAGACATCTGCACACATGTGCCTCACACAGTCTATATATGTATATATATATATATATATATATATATATATATATATATATATATATATATATATATATATATATATATATATATATATATATATTGATATATTTATATCTGTATATGGATATATATTTGTTTGTATATATGTATATAAAATATGTATATATAGATGTAGAAATATACATATAGATGTGGGGAGAGAGGGGGAGAGAGTGAGAGAGAGACACAGGGTGAGTGAGAGCGTGAGGGGGTGGGACAGAGAGAGAGAGATAGTCATATACAGACATATCTGTTGTCAGTCAGATCTATCTGTATATGTATAAGTCTCTACAGATATCTATATACGTATGTGTGTATTACATATATCTGTACGTACATATTCTACCAATCTTGATGTCTGTGCAGTAAGTGAGAACCTGGTTCAAGGCTCCTGAGAGCACACCAGCAGTACCAGGCTATACCCCGTATCATGCGTTTTGGCCCCAGGACTTGGGACAAAACAAAAAGGGAGGGGGTGTGTCCATATTCATGAAGGACACACCACCTCCAGGTTAGTGGCAACACATGAAGCATCACAGACCATCCAAGTGCAGATAACCGTAGGCAAACCTGCTATACAACTGGTAGCATTTTACAGACCACCCTCCCAATCTCAGGGACCACAGTCAGCCTTCCTGTAGACAGTGGAGGACATGAATGTCTCACCACACACCATCATATTGGGATACTGTGACTACCCTAACATACACTGGGTGCATTATTCTACCCCAAACACCCTAGCCCAAAGGTTCCCAGAATTCACTATGTCAAATGCAATGGAACAGCTAGTCACCTCTCCCACAACAGGAGATAATATACTAGTCCTGATCATCACAAACACGGGGACAATGTGCTACACACTGGAAGTATACCCCTCACTAGTCACATCTGACCACAGACTAATCCCCCTGGGTATACATATCCCACCTCCCCCACAACACAAAAGACTACAGTGGAAAACCTCTCACATGCCAACTTTACACTTCTTATACCTGAGTTGGTATCCTTAATGCCCACTGGGCCAGTGTAAACCACTTCCCACAATGCAGACACCTTCACATATGCTTTCTACAGACATCTCCAAGAATGCATGGATCATGCAATCACAAATGAAACCATGACCCTCTCCACCAAGGGCAGGCGTCCTGTCTGGTGGACCCCAGCATTGAACAGATTGTATAACAACAGAAGGTATCTACTGCACGGCAGAGCATACTTCCATAGAGCTATAGCATCTCTGATCAGCAGTAGTAGAAAGATACGTTTTGTCGTACAAACATGCAAGGCCAACAATGAGAGGGACATCGCTATGGTCACTACAGATAACCACAAGGCCTTCCTCTGCTATGTTACACACCTGGGTGGAAACCCTCAGTTGTGTTCACAGTTAGTTCACAGTGAAAAATGCTACACTGAACACACAGATAATGCCAACATTCTGGCAGACAGGTTCAGTGCAGGTTTCTCCCCTCCCTCACCCACACATGTGGAATTACTTATCCCAGCTGACTGTAACCTCCCTGTCATCTCAGATGTCCTGCTGGGAACCACCCTCAGCAGAGTTGTAAACACAGCATCAATGGGACACAACGGTATTGCAGGTTGCATGCTACGTGAAATGCAAGAGGAGATACACATGCACATTACATGCTATTCAGCCGTAGCCTTACTACAGCATATGTACCTGGACACTGGCATACAGCAACAGTAGTCCCACTCCACACAGGAGGCATCTCTACAGACCCTGGTAACTACCACCCCATAAGCTTAACCAGCCTGGTCTGCAACACTATGGAAAGGATTATTATGGTACCCATACACAGTGACATTGGGGACTTTGACACTTGATCCCACCCGGTTTGGCTTTGTAGAGGGCAGATCCTGCCTTATGAACCTGGTTGACCTTTTCAAATCAGTCACTAGAGCCATTGATGAGGGCACAGCGGTCCATACAGCCTACCTGGACTTGCCTATGGCTTTCGACACAATACCGCACTCTGGCTGTTTTTTTTTTCTTTCTTTCTTTCTTTCTTTCTTTCTTTCTTTCTTTCTTTCTTTCTTTCTTTCTTTCTTTCTTTATATTTTTTTCTCTCTCTCCCTCTCTCTCTCTACCTCCAGCAGGTGCAATGACAGTATTGCATGTATGGACTGGGAGTACAGGATGCTTGTGTAGGTATCTGCACATGTCCATGTAATGGCCTCTGCACCAATTGTTAGCCAGCATTTACTAATTGCATGCAGCCTGTTGTGTAGTGATTGCATTTCTCACTGTGATTACAGGACTGTGCTATAAAAAGGTCTGTTAGGTAGGCATAGCCCTTTCAGATTATCAGGGTGGGGACCATGCTGGTTTGCTGTGGACACTGTTCTGTGAGTGTAAGAGTTGGTATGTCTCTCATATTTCAGGCTGTGTTGTAGACACTGCAATGCATGTTGTTCTGTAAGCTGAGGATTCCTTCCTCCAGTGTCCTGTTCTCCATGTGTATGTAAACTGACACCTACGACAAGTAATACTGTGTATATGGGTGTGTGTGCTTTCCTGTGGGGATTGTGGTGTAACTGGTATATAGCAGTGGCTCTTGCAATCTGTTGCTATGGCTTCAATGTTTGGCCTTTACATTCACTCCTTGTATGCCTGCTAGGTGTCCTTCCTGTAATGTGTTGCTATGGCTTTCCTATTTTCCATTTACATTCACAGCTTGTAATGCTTGCTAAATCTGTTTGGGCAGCAATTCCCTATGTGTTTGTTGTGGTAGGGTGTTACTGCATGCAGTGTGGTCTGGCCATGGTGTGGGCCTTCACACTTACAAGGGTATTTGATCATGCTGCTGAGCAGGCCTCAGATACTCTCAGGTGCATCTTTTATCAGCCTCATGAAATGGTACATAGCAGTGGGATACTCCAATGACATATTGTGATATTCTGCAGTTGTGACTGTGGGTTATTTCAAGCATATGTATTAGTACACTATGTGTGCCGAGCAGGTGGTGCATACCTTAGGTCATTCATAGTTACCATTGCATGTGTAGTTACACCTTTCTGCCTACTGTTAGTACATTTGACAGGGTGTCAGTGGGGCACAGTTGACATTTGTTTTCACATCAGGGACATCCCTGTCACTAAGTCACAGTTGCTATATCTGTCTCTTAACTATTCAACTATGGTAGTGTTTATCCTGCTCTGAGTATGTGTGTGGCTTGCTAGATGCTACTGTGACATTATTACCTAGTAGCTACCAACTAGCATGACTGTTTCTCAGCACACAGTACTATTTTACAAATCCACTAGATTTGACAGTAAATATACATGACATGCTTTGTGTACTAGACTTGCTATATTCCCTTTACATTAATTCCTACTATTTTATGATATATTTCTTTCAGCACAATGTTTTTGTATAGCAGTCATGGCTTAGTGGTAAGTCATGCAGACTAGTGTTTCCAAGGTCCTGGGTTCGAGACTGAGGGAGGTATTTTATTTTGCTGCTGAGAAAACTACAGGCCTTGTCATTCAGAGTGACTAAGGCACTTTTAAGCAGGTTAGCGCTGGTTTGTGCAGAGCTTACGCATGCGCACTGCTGCTTAGCTTCACGCACACCCGCTTACTACTGCTTAAAAGTGCTTACTATAGTGCACACCCACGCTATTTTCTTTTAAAGAAAAGAAAATGGGGAGATAGGAAAGTGGTGAAAAAGGGGGCACAAAGAGGGTAGGACAGTAGGAAAACAAGCTTGGGTTTTGCAGGATGGATGTAGGAAAGGCCAATAGCTGCCCATTTCTTCGTCAGCAACAGCTGTGCATATGTTTGTAATTTGGTGTGAAATTTGAAACCTTCCACACCTGAGAGAGGTGTGAGGACAACAATAATATTTGTTGCACAGCCAATTGTAATTGCCAGTGTACATGTCCAGCAGACTTGTGTGCAAAATGGGCAGCTATGTATGGGGCATATTTTTTTGTGGGTACAGAGTGCCCTTTTTTTTTTCAGGTGAGAGTGGTATGTCAGGTACAGGATGTCAGTATAGCTGGGGAGGTAGGTAGGGGAGGTTAACAGACAAGACAAACAAGATGCATACAGGGGTGGTGTATGACACATGTGGGGGGGGGTTACACAATTGACGGGTACGGATGTTTGGATATCTCGAGCCCATGAGCCCACAGATGGCAACAGTGGAACTGAGATCCCCACCCATGGGCAGTTGCCACTGTGCCTTCATTGCCCAGGATGGGGCTGTGCTGGGGGCTGTGTAGGCTGGGCAGCAGGCACGCCCGTGAGTTGTGCCACCCGTGCCTCAAGCTGGCGTAGGGGTCCAAGCACAGTGTGCCGGATCTCCCTATGCACCACAGTCCGGACACTATGGAGGGTGAGTGGATGTTCTCCTCCTGCCACACTTGCAGAGGGGGGTGAGCCCCATCCCCTGCAGCGCTTCCACCCACAGGTGGCACAGGGCCACCGGAGGAGGGTCCGGTCTGGGCGCTACTGCCAGGTGCACTCGCCAGCTGAGGTAAGAGAGGTGGGTCCGCTGGAACCCGCCTTCCCTGTTGTCCTATGTTTTGCATTATGTTATGACAGTTTGGGTTAGTAACGTACAATACCATTCACAATTAGTTGTAACAGCATGCATTAGTATTCCCATTAACCAAACACCCATAAATTCAAGCCATTGAACAGCAAGTATAACACATACATAATTTGAACAGCAATACACAATCCAACAACATGCAGGGTTGATTGATGGAAACAGGCCATCAGGTTTGGATGTATGAACAGGGCACATGCATCAATGTACATGCAAATATGTATGAACCAACAGGACAAATGTCCAGGGGTGTTAATTGTGATTGCACATACCCATTTCACGTGGAATGGATTATTTGTGGTTATAGGGTAGGGTGAAGAAATATTTCATTAACAACTTCAAATACCTATACATATGCTGTACATTTCTACTAGCTGCAGATATATACACACTACAGGTCTGACTACAGTTTCCTATGTGATAACTAATTCAGGGTGGTGATAGGAATGTTACTGCTACATTAATATACATTTCATATTTATACATACACATTCATATCTGGCTCTGTTCAGCTACATCATCCTGCTACATTTGCTTTATATGGCTATAGACAACTGTGGATGTTTGGTATTTCAGACAACCATACTATCTCCATATTGCAAACTGAGAGCAACATATCCAGATTTTGGGACACACATTCCAGCTTCAGTACTTTTTTCTACACATGTTGCTGTTTGGTTCTGCCTGTCACATTCATTTCATGCTGTACTGACTGCAGTATACTTTATTCAGGAGTTATTACTACTTTATTGGTGGATTCATACCTCTTTCTCACACTCTCTCACTTGTTTTATTTTTACAATGCAGGATGGTACTTAATTCTAGGCTTTATTGACATGTTTTACTTTTAGTTATAACAATCCTTTCCAACAGTCTCACTTTTGTCATGTTTCAGAATTTCAACGGGGATATATTTCACACATGTGTTTTACTCAGCTTCTGCAGCTGTACTTTTCATCCTGCTGCAGGTTATGTACTATTATATTACAGGTGGGACATCTTTATTTCAGACTTGTTTCCTTTTTATGTTTGGATTACAGGCTGCATCACACTTTTGTAATCAAGCAATACTTGCAAACTCTCTTACACTGTTACTTGCACATTTTATTAATAAGTGACTACACTGCACTCTTTTGCAAGCTGTCATACTTATATTTTTTTACAGTTACAGGGAGAGAATTACTGACCTGCCTGGTGGTGCAACCGCACCAGCCTATCGGCATAGGCTTGACAGTTCACAGAACGGACACCTGCAGCTGTAATATAAATTAAGTAATATTGGAATACACATCTCCATAATATCAGCTAGGTTATTTTCTTACATAAATAATTACATGTAACTTACTCAGTAGTGGGGCGTTGGGCATTTGCCGGGCCTCCTGGATCCAACGGTTCAGTTGGTCCTGCTTCCGTCTCTTCAGGTCCGCATGGTGGTGACGGACCTGTTCACCAGTCCTTGGTATTCCTGTGGCACTGGTGAGATCATGTGCCAACCGGTCCCATGCCTCAGCCCTATATGCTCCCCACAGGAACTGGCCCTGCATGAGTTGAGCCTCATGATCATGGACAAGGAGCCAAACCATATATTTGGACTCCTCAATGCCCCACCTCTGTGCTCGGAAGCAACTACCCTCTCCTACACCTGACATCCTGGCTGCAAGTCGGTTCCACAATCGGTTATGCTGTGTATTCCCGCCTAAGGGGCTTATATATGCCGTTTTTACCGCACCTGTCTGTGATTGGCCATTTTGGAATTGTATCAGCTTCACAAAACCTGATTTGTCATGCTCCACTTTCCATTCATTCCTATATATATGCTATTACTGCATTTCTAAGTGTAACTGTCATGGCTTAGTGGTTCAGTACTTTGACTATGGTGCATGGTATCCTAGGTTCAAACCTGGCCATTGCTTTTTATATTTTATGACTGTCTACATAGGCTAGGAGGTGTGTCTGTGTAAAGGCAGTTTTGATACAGCTTGCTCAACGTTGCCCGTCGGTTAGCTTGTTGGCGCGCCGCGCAAACAGGGCATGCTGGCTTACACTCCGTTTGGCTGTCAGCACGCATATTACGCTCAGCTCAGCTACGGGCACACAGTTTAAGCATGTTAAAACACTGCTCAACCCTGGGCACTCATTTTACACCTGTTAAACCACTGCTCACCTATGGGCACTCATTTTACACCTGTGCAACCACTGCTCACCTACGGGCACTCATTTTAAACCTGTTAAAACACTGCTCACCTACGGGCAGATATACTCAACTTGTTAGAGTGTAGCTCAGCTATGGGCACATCTGACATTTTTTTATTTTTTATTATCTCACATTTCCTCAAAATACATGGCCCATTTCATTACATTTTACATAAAATATAATTTTATATATGTACATATATGTCAGGGAATTGTTTCGTGCTTATTTCACTAAAAATAAAAAAATGATGTTGTGGGGGCTCGAACCATGACTGCCTCCTCTTCAGCCAACATCTCTACCGCTATACTATTGCTTCTTGGCTTACTTTGCATATTTAGTTCTTATATGCTTTTCCACTGACTTCTAACTGTGGCTAAGCGCCGGGCACGCCTGCGCAAACGAGCGCACTCACGGGCAAACATCTTTACAACTTATACAAAAATATATAAGATGTTCATTTATACATTTTATGTTCATAGTCTGTGGGGGCATGTGTTGTGTTGTGTTTATTCACATTTACACGGATTCTGTTGTGGGGGTTTACTTTCGGGACTTTTACTCTTCTGGGGACGTGTCCATTTGCAGGGCTCGCCCTATGGACACGCCCCCTGCTGTCTTACACGGACCGTGTTAGCCTTAGGTGTGATTCAGCATGCCCTCATGCATATGCATGGCATGCTGACGTCACACAGTTTAACTGCAGCCTCCGTGTAAGCCTTGTAACTCTTACACAGAGGCTTCGTGAATCCTGCCCTCAGTCTACATCATTCTGAGTGACTAGACAAAACAAGCACCTTCTTTCTCCTAATTTTAGTTTTCCTGCTAATTTTCTTGCAGCCTTAAATATCAAGGGGGATTCATAAAGGTTATCACAAAGTGTAGATTATATGTACACTTAGTAAAATCATTCTGAGTGAATAGACAGTGCAAAAATTGTGTAGGGATGTTCTTGTACACTTAGTGTAGACGTTCATGAATCCAACCCATGGTATTTTCTGTCTGTGTTGCATGCATTAGTGATGGAGATTTTTTTTCATATAATGATTGCAAGTACACTGTGCACATCTACAGATATGCGTAAATATGCTAGCCACTCAGTTGTGTGAACACTTGATCTATTTGACTGTTTGCGTTAGTGTGACACCTCAAGCTCAACACCATGCGCTAAAATGGGAAAAAAGGGTTTTGGATGGATGGATGATTGGATGGTATTACTGGCTTTTCCCAGTAAACATTATGGGAAATTATTATACGAATGTGCTTAGATACTCTTTCAAATGTGAATACCTTAATTACCATAATTTGAGCAAACTGTTGTCATATTTTTGTTGAGGTGTCCTATAATGTGGAGAAATTCGTATATTTTTTGAAGATGACTTACTTGATTGTATTTTTTTTTCTACTGTCACATATTATGTAAAGCATCACATCCAATAAATTATTTGTCAGTAGTCTAGGCAAAAATAAGTCCATCACAGCAAACAATACACACACACACACACACACACACACACACACACACACACACACACACACACACACACACAGATATATATATATATATATATATATATATATATATGAGAGAGGGATTATGATTATGTGTGTAGGGGGGAAGGCTGAAATAATACTTCACACTTCTAAAGACTAGTGTGGTCTCCTTTAAGGCCCCCGAGCCGGTGGAAAACAATACTCAAGCCGCTGAATCACTTACAAATGCCTTCTACCAGCACCTGCAGGACTGCATGGATAAGGCAATCCCAAGCAAAACAAAGACTCTTTGTACCAAAGGCAAGCGTCCAGTCTGGTGGACCCCAGCCATAAACAAACTCTACAACAAAAGGAGGAAGCTACTACAAGATAGAGCAAAATCCTTAAAAGGTAAGACACCCTTAATCACTATAAGTAAAAAACTAAGAGCTCTCATAAAATCATCCAAAGCAAATTTCGAGAGAAAAATAGCTAAAGACTCAAAAGACAATCATAAGGCCTTCTTTAGCTATGTTAGAAACCTAGGAGGAAACTCCCAGATATGCTCAGAACTAGTTCAAAATGATGTGAAGATTACTGATCCTACAGACATTGCCAACATACTGGCTGATAGGTTCAGTGCAAACTTCTTCCCCCACCCCAAAAGGAGAGATATCTATACCAAACGAGTGCAGCCCCCAAACATCTCCAGCCCAAGTGAGAACTGCTCTCTCAAAGCAAAAACACAGCATCCATGGGACCTGATGGTGTCCCGGCTGTGTGCTCCACGAACTCAATGAGGAATTAAACCCACAGCTAGGACAGCTGTTTAATCAAAGTCTTACCTCTGGATACGTACCCAGGGAGTGGCGCACTGCAACTGTGGTCCCACTTCACAAAGGCGGTGCCTCCACAGACCCTGGAAATTACCGCCCATTAGCTTGACAAGCCTTATCTGCAAAGCCATGGAGAGGATCATAATGGACCTCATAAATAAAGACATAGGGAATTTGCAGACTTTGGATCCAACCCAGTTTGGCTTTGTCAAAGGCAGATCATGCCTTTTAAACTTGGTTGACTTTTTGAAACAGTCACCAAAGCCATTGATGAGGAAAGGCAGTCCATACAGCCTACCTCGATCTGGCTAAGGCCTTGATACAATACCCCACTCGGGTATCATTGAAAACTCATCAGCTTAAATGTTAACCCATACATCACAAGATGGGTTGCAAACTGGCTGAGTGACAGAACCCACAGGGTCAGAGTTGCTGGCGCCATGTCAGATTCAAAGCCTGTCACAAGTGGTGTCCCACAGGGCTCAGTCCTGGGCCACTCTTGTTTGGCATCTACTTTTCAGTACAAGCCAACACAGGAGGGTTATGGCTGACAAAGTTTGCAGATGACTGCAAACTGGGCCATAGTAGAAAACACATCTGACACAGATATCCTTCAGAAGGGTCTCACAGAAATGGATAACTGGTGCCAGAGCCACGGCCTAAAGTTAAATGCCAAAAATGCATAGTCATACCCTTCGGAAAAACAAGGTTACCCCTAGCTACCAAATAGGTGGCAATCCACTGAGCACAGAAGAAGTTATCAGGGACCTGGGGACCCATGTTGATAGTAGTCTGTCATTCGACACCCATGTAGCTAAAGTAGTTAGGAAGACCTTCTACATTGCCCACCTTATCATGAAGGGATTCTCATCTAGATCAAGGGAGGTCATAGTCTCCCTTTACTCATCACTCATCAGACCAATGATTGAGTACAATGCCCCATTCGGAATGTATCTGACCCGACACTTGCAGCAGCTGGAGAGGCCACAAAGTTCCTCACCAAAAGGATAAAGGGTCTCAAAATCTGTCCTATGCTGCCCGACTGAAAGAACTCCAGCTCTATTCAGTCGCCACCGCTGCTCAGAGGTGACCTTTGCCTAACATACAAGGCCATGTCAAACCCAGATTTGATGAATATGCTTCACCTCAAAAAAATCTAGATCCATCAGAGCCACAAGGCGGGAGACTTAAACCTCGACACGGCTATTAATAGGACGTGCTGGAGGATAGATTCATCACCCAAAGACTCCCTATGCTGTGGAACAAAATCCCGGTACATGTGAGGCAGAGCACCTCGCTGGCCTTGTTCAAGAGAAATCTTGACCAATGGATGGGAGATCGCAGATATACCCCAGGGATTACCTCAGTGTCACTGCTCGACAGAGGCACAGCAAAATAATGGGTATAGTTCCCCATACTAAAGGGGTGGCGTAAGCCACAAAACGATGGGCTAGGCTTGTAAATGCCCTCGGGCAGACAGCCTAGTATGAACCTATGAACCTATGAACCTATGAACAGAATATTCTAATCACAACTCAAACTAGTGACACAGCCATCAGAGGTCAAGTAAGCTGTAAAGGGAACAAAGTTAAAACTGATATCATGATTTTACACATTAAGATATCATCTGGCTATTGATCTTCTTCTCCTGTTGGCTGCTCCTATTAGGGGTCACCACAGCAGAACAGGTCTGCAGAATGGGTGGCAGTAGAGCTTTACAGTATTCAGTTGCCAGCCCGGCACCCAACCTTCCTCAGAAGTCACATGCAAGCACACACTCACATAGTTTACTATCAAAATGTCAACGTTTAAAACAAATTCCATTTTGAACGTTGAATCAAAATGCCAAACCCATACATACTAATTAGGTCTAAATGCCGAATCTAATGAACAAATTCAGCAGATTCGACATTTAGATTGAATAGCGAATGGAATGTCTTCATAGGAGCTAAGGTAAGTCTAGCTCCTACCCTAGAAATTCACTGCTGTGCAAGGAGGCAAGCCACCCTGCACCCACCCATACCCCCTGCTAAATATATATTCCAACTCTGAGATCGCACTACAGTGAGGAAAGGGATGGATTTCCCAATCCACACTGTACTGCGATCTGTACTCATGACATCAAGGTTCGTATCAGCGAATGCACAGTGGCATTCATTAATATGAACTGTCTCGCTCAAGTCAGGTTCAGCAACACGGAAATCGTCCAACTACATTTCGACTTTAATGTGTTCGCCAAACATAACTTCAACATTTCAGTAGTAAACCCACTGATACCTATGGCCAATAGATAATTTCTGCAAAAGTGCAGAGATTGAATTTCACAAGCTTCCAGTATAACTCATCAAGTTATATCACTATCTACTGCTCACAAATTCTACTACTTTCCCAACCCAACTCCTGTACTACAGGAACTCATGCAACCACACATCCCTACTAGAAACTCTTAGATCCAGCAACCAAAACCTCATAAAAGCCATCAAGCACAGAAATTATGCTGGCAAATCCTTTTTTGCCAGCACCATTGCCGAAAAATGGAACACCCTACCAAGCCATACAACCTCTACCACCTCCACTACTCAGTTTAAAAAACTCCTGAAAAACCATTTTCAGAATAATTGGCTATGCTCATGCCATTCACCAGGTGAACCCTTAAAAAGGTAACTCCTCTGTATCCCAACTACTCTCTGTCTGTTTCATGAATACAAAATTCTGCCTCTTTTTAGGTCTTTTGAGTAGATGTCTTTTAATACTCTATACCTCAATGTTTGACTTTTGTATGAACTGTTAATTTAATGTATTCCATACTGTATGTATCATCTTGTGTGTATGCAAGGAAAGCTCTCATAACATGAAATTAATGTTCCATGTAATAGCCTGTTATTTTATGTATGTGTTGTTTGGAGCTTGTCTCCCCAGGCCTCTGGTGAAAATGGACCTGTGTCCAGTCGGACTTTCCCAGTTAATAAATGTAAAATAAATAAATAAATTACAACTGGATGAAAACAACAAACTGTAACCTCATCAGCAAGAAAAACTGAACTTCTCCCCTTATTGTCAACCACCTCCTATGTGACATTCACCCACTTCCAATAATATTGTATGCAGACAACATAGTTATTTAGAGATCAGGCCCATCTCCATCTAGGTTAACAGATCATGTAGAGCAAGAACTCTTCATGATCAGTAACCGGACAGACTTACACAAACTAACTCATAACATAAAAATATAAACATTGTACAGTTTGATGTACCTCGAAAACCTGGTTCATTCCTACAGAAAAATGGCATTTTAGAAACATTTCTGTAATGTGTATATCTTTGAATATGGAAAAATCCATCACTTTACATTGTATTCAGTTTATAAAATCAAAAATTAACAAACAAGTTAACATACTTTTCTGGCCCTGAAAAATTCCCCACTGTCTTTTTCTGTCAACTAGAGCAACCATAGGTTCAACTTCCTCTCATTAGCTTTACCTCACAAAAATGTCTAGCAACACTGTGCTCTACTGCTAATAATATTTGCACTTTCATTATCGTCTTGCCAGAAAGAAAGCATCTCTGCTTGACTTTAACAAAAGCTAGTCAGCTACCCATATGCCAAAGGACTTTCCTCCTGCTAGGGATTTTGGTCTTCAAGCTCACTATGGAAAAAAGCTGACACTTTTTTGTATCAAAGAATACCAGAGAGATAACTGCCACTATATAAACGTAGACCCTGTCTAGGTCTCCTCCACACCTCATACACCGATTAATAATTTAAAATAAACCAAACTCACATTCTCCATACCTACATCCAAAATTTGGGCAACCATACATTTGTAAGTAAAGTCCATTGTATCCCTCAGGAATTTCTGGATAGAGATGCAGCACAGTGTAAATGTTTCATAAACAGTGCTATCACTTAGACGCAGGAACTCTTCACATATCTTCTTACAATACTTTTCTACTCCAAACTCAATGCACAGATTTGGTCTTCTCAGTAATAGTCATTTGCCATGCTGCTATTTCTTCTTTCTCCAAAGCCATTTGGTAGATCCCACTGCTCGCTCCTCTCTCACCTTCCTCCTCCATATTATCTACAAACTTCATTATATTCCTTCCTTACTCATGTAACAACAGCTACCTTATTTTTGTCCAAGAACTAAAATTCAATGTACACAGTGCACATTCATTCCTTGTGTGATATGATGGACAGAGACAATTGTTCTACTTTGTAATGTCTGTTTTTATACTTGAAAGATTTTTCCTTCCTGTCTCTGTTTTTAACACCACTTCAGACTTGATCACTCCTTCAGGCATTCCTAATATCTGTCTATGTTATGTTAATTTATAAATATGCTAGCTATTATTAATATCTTCAAATGTGGCTATAATATTGAAATGTTTTGCTTAGTTACAGGATTTATTGCCTGTTGCAACTTTTTCTTTTTTAATGTTTTGCTTACATTGTAGACTCGGTTGTAGACCCATAGCATCAGCCTGAAAGTAGTCCAATTGGATTAATACCATGGTGAATAATTAAAAAAAACAGAAAAATTTTTTGCAGGGAAACAAGCTCCTAAACCCCCCTCACCACACCTTACAATCTTAGATAAATAGATAGCTAGATAGATAGCTAGCTAGATAGATAGATAGATAGATAGATAGATAGATAGATAGATTGTTGGATATAGATATGTATGAAAACTCCATGGTACAGGAGCTCGTATGCATACAAAAGGTACAAAACAGGCTTTGTACCACAAGAATAGAGGACAGCAATGGTTATCCCACTTAAAAAGGGGGTGCCATCAACTGAACCTGGGACCTACTGACCCATTAGTCTGACTGGTCTAATATGCAAAGCCATGGAACGAATTATCATGGAAATGATCAATAAAGGCATAGGCATCCTTTGGACAATGGACCCAATCAGTTTGGCTTTGTCAAGGGAAGGTCAGGCCCAATGAACCTGGTGGACATCTTTGAGAAGGTCATCAAGACAATGGATGAGGGGAAAACAGTGCATACCACCTTCCTGGACCTTAAGGCATTCAATACAATACACCACTTGGGTATAGTTGACAAACAATCCAAACTGAGCATAAGCCCCTGCATAACTTGCTGGATCACCAGCTGGCTCACAGATAGGACTCAGAAAGTCAGGATTGGTGAGACCATCTCCACTAAGAAACTGGTCACCAGCAGGGTACCTCAGGGCTCAGTGCTGGGACTGCTCCTATTTGGCATCTACTGCTTGGAGGTAAAGGTTAATGTCAAGGGCCTTTGGCTGACCAAGTTCACAGATGACTACTAAATGTGAGCTATCATAAATTGTCCCCATGATGCAAACATCTTACAAGAGGGTCTAACACTGAAAAATGACTTGTGCCAAAGTCACAGACTTAAACATTAAAACACAATGCCATGAAATGCATTATAATACCTGTTGGAAAAACTGTCACCCAGGCTAATTACTACATTGATAAGAGACTCTTAAGAGTTAACATGGGAGTGAGGAATCTGGGAACATATGTGGACAGTAATCTGGCCTTTGACATGTGGCCAAGGTAGTAAGAAAATCATTCTATGTCAACCAACTTATAAGTAATGGCATGGCATCCAGGTGCAAGGAAGCCTTAGTGCCACTTTATTCAACAATTTTCAGTCCCATCATTGAGTGTAATGCCCCCTTTGGCATATTCCTGACCAGGCATATGCATTAGCTGGAAAACCCACAAAGGTTCCTTACCAGGAGTATCCATGGCATAAACACATTGCCCTACATGGATCACCCTGTCTCCAAACTCAGTCTTCTACAGGTTACTTTAAGGCAATTTATGCCTGGCATACAAGGCATCTTCGAGTCTGATGCAATCTGCAAAATGAAAAACATCAGAACCACTAGATTCAAGGATTTAAACTTTGCTTGTGACATAAATAAGACATGATATTGAGACAGATATGTGGCTTAGAGGATTCCCATGCTCTGGAACAGGCATCCCAGCCATGTTAAACAGAGTCCATCCCTAACCATATTTAAGCAAAACCTTGACCAATGGGATGGGAAAGCTGAAATTCACCCTGGGGTCTGTTCCCCATGTCTCTGATAAACAGAGGCAGAAAATAATGTTCATACAAACATACCTCACCACGTACCCTCCATAAACTTTCTAACTAACATACCCCCTCCTGATACATAGGGAAATAATTGGGTTGGGTTGCACAGCTATGCCTGCAAAGGCTCTGGTGGTTGTTGGTTGTTAGCCTAGTATTTACCTACGAACCTATGAACCTGTTGGCACAAATACAGGAAGGGAGTAATTACCAAAAGGAAAAGAATCATTGCTAGCA